>NC_073691.1:122394213-122631713 GCF_029784155.1 Uranotaenia lowii
GTGTGTGTGTGTGTGTGTGTGTGTGTGTGTGTGTGTGTGTGTGTGTGTGTGTGTGTGTGTGTGTGTGTGTGTGTGTGTGTGTGTGTGTGTGTGTGTGTGTGTGTGTGTGTGTGTGTGTGTGTGTGTGTGTGTGTGTGTGTGTGTGTGTGTGTGTGTGTGTGTGTGTGTGTGTGTGTGTGTGTGTGTGTGTGTGTGTGTGTGTGTGTGTGTGTGTGTGTGTGTGGGTGTGTGTGTGTATGTGTGTGTGTGTGTGTGTGTGTGTGTGTGTGTGTGTATGTGTGTGTGTGTGTGTGTGTGTGTGTGTGTGTGTGTGTGTGTGTGTGTGTGTGTGTGTGTGTGTGTGTGTGTGTGTGTGTGTGTGTGTGTGTGTGTGTGTGTGTGTGTGTGTGTGTGTATGTGTGTGTGTGTGTGTGTGTGTGTGTGTGTGTTTGTGTGTGTGTGGTGTGTGTGCGTGTGTGTGTGTGTGTGTGTGTGTGTCTGTGTGTGTGTGTGTGTGTGTGTGTGTGTGTGTGTGTGTGTGTGTGTGTGTGTGTGTGTGTGTGTGTGTGTGTGTGTGTGTGTGTGTGTGTGTGTGTGTGTGTGTGTGTGTGTGTGTGTGTGTGTGTGTGTGTGTGTGTGTGTGTGTGTGTGTGTGTGTGTGTGTGTGTGTGTGTGTGTGTGTGTGTGTGTGTGTGTGTGTGTGTGTGTGTGTGAGGGGTTAGTGAGGTGGGTTAGTGAGGTTCTGAGCTGTCACAACACAACTTGCTTCCGCCGCTGTCACTAGTTTCAATTTCTCTGATACAATGAACCAAACCGTCAGTTGACCCCTTGTTTTATACCTTTCGTAGGCTGGAAATAACAAAACTCATGAAGGGGCGGGGCGTCTAATTTTTTTTCCATTTTCGAATAGCCAATCAACGTTGAGCAGGCTTGGTATGTCTTTTGAGAGAGATGTCTTTGAAAGAGGCGTTTTTCGTGACGCGAGATCGGTTCGCGAATTTCAATTTGCCCCCCTATAGTGTTGCCGTAAGACGTAATTCTACGTCAAAAAGGAAAAAAGAAACCATGATCTCATCCTCCTCTATGCCTCTTGACGCCTGGAGTCTGTTCACGAATCTATTTGAGGAACTTCTCGGAACTTCAAGAAAATTCGGACCAATTCTCTTTGGAACCTTTGTTCAGCGAAATCCGAACTTTGGAGGCACGCGTTTAAGGGAGAAGTAGGGTCTACCGGGTAAAAAAACACAATTTTCACGAATTTATTTAGAGCTATCGTTCAAACAAATGTATTCAAATTTTTTGCATTATACAAAGCATTGTTAAAAGAACATTTAGTATTTTTTTCGTAGAAAAATATTGAAAAAAATGAGCCTGTGACGGAGCACTTTCAAGGATGCAGTGCAAAATATTTTTAATAGATGTTTTTCTCGACCCCAACGATTTTATTTCACTTAAATTTTTTTTATGATATTTTTGTGGCTGTTTGAACTAAAAACTACCATTTTGTATCTGTAAAATCTCCCCGAAGTAAAAAAAAAAGAAATTAGTTGGGGTTTGGTATTTTATATGTAGAAAATATGTTCCAAATTTGCAAAGAATCAGTGAAGTAGTTTCCAAATGACGATGTCAACTGACTTTAAAAATGTGCTTTCGAGAAAAACGCGTTTGAAGTTTCTGCTCTAGAATTCTTGCAGTATTAGATAAGAGGAGATAAAGGCATATTATTTCTACAGTTTTGCTTCGATTGACTTGAAAATTTGACACAACATTCTTGAAATGTTTTACAGTAAGAGAATAAAAAATAAAATAAATCGATTTTTTGAAAGTGTTAGACCCTACTCCTCCCTTAAGTAGATATCAGACTTTTGGTTGCTTGGGATGACCGGCTGGAGTTCAAAGCCTGCCGAGAATAACGTCCATCGGATTTTTGGATTCAATCTTTTGCGAAGCAACAGTGGACCAAATAAACAGTCGTTACAAACTAGGAGCCGTAATATTTGGACATCAGGACCCCGCTATTTTTGGATATAATTTCAACCCTGATTCATCGCCGTCAATTCGATTCAAAACTTCGCATCTGTCGCTGGTTTGGGTTGAATTTCTACCGACAAACTTCGGATCAAACCAACAACAATTTCGTGCCTCGTTCAGCACCCAAGGGGGGGCCAAGTACGCCTGAGCCTACCATGTGACTGTTCACTTCTACAACTACTCCGTGCCTGGTTAATCACTCCAGGTGGGCCCAGGTACACAACTCACTGTGCGATCGCTACGCCTCTACAAGAGTCGTTTCACCGAGGACGCCATTACCAAATCGCCGCGTCGGTGCAAGGCTCCGACCTCTTCGAACCCGAGGTTGAACCGCAACGAATCCTGGTGGTAGCAGCAAACAGGTAAAAAAAAGCAAAAACCAAGCTGGGATTGTGCAACTCAATAAATTATGTGTTAAGCTAGAAGGTGGAGTTGTTTCTTCCTCCGAATATTCTCTGCATTTTTTATTTTGATTCGATAAGCTTTCCGATCCTAGGGATTATTTAGGGAATCTCTGGGACGCTTGCGACTAGCTAGTGGCTAGTCTCACAGTTTATTAATAGGTTATAACATCAGACAATATAAATCCTGTGATGTGTTAGAATATAGAAGGAGTTTTAATGATTCATACGTAAATGTTTCCATTATGAGCGCCGCTGGTTTTGGAATGCCAGGCGTACTGAGATTCGATTCCGGGAATCGGCAAGAAAACTTTTGGGTTCGAATCCCATAAGTGGCCGATAAGTAAGATATGTTTCCTCATATAACTGACTATATAATAATCATGTTCAATCAGTTGCTAGCTGACCAGGTAGTTATATTCACGGGTGCCGGAATACCTATAGTAAACTAGCCCTACTGATTGACTCGTTCTTCCAAAATAAACCTACATAAACACAATACATTCATCCATAATACTTCATACGAAGCCATGGGGTCCGAGTATGATGTACGCCTTGCATTGGAGATTCGTCGATCTTAATAATCTAAAAAAATGCATGTGAACCAGGACCGTAGGAAGAATCGACTCATGGGGGGGTTGGTGACTAATGTTTACCTATGATTTTTTGCCTAACAACACACGAATAAAAAAAAATTACACAAATTATGTTTGTAACTATACGATTATTCATTTTTAAGTACTCATTAATAGTTCACGTATGAAATGATAACTCAAGAGAAGACACGATTGCCACAAGGATGGTAAAGTGTCATTGATAAAACCTTTAAAAAAGTAGCTTTAGAAAAGTGGTCTTAGCCTAAAGGGTGAGCTAAATTTTTTTATAAAACCTGTTGAAACACAATATGAAATTTGCTTTCATCGATGGATAAATTTTTTGAATTTATTTAAAATTCTTGTAGATCAAAGTTATTTGATTAGGGCGTAAAATAAGTACTTTTTAGGTAAGCCTTTAATTTCTTTAAAAGAAACTTATTCAATACTCGAATCAAACAAGCCCAATCTTCTAAACTCTTTTGCAAATTCCAATATTCTAACCTTTAATGAAAATAAATACAATTTTCCAAAAAAAAAAACAGTAAGTGAAAAAATTACTGATCAAATTTGCTTGATTTAAACTTGAACTAAATTTATAATTTTTGCTTGAGATTTAGCTTCAAAAAAGCTGCAATATTAATAATGTTAAACAATACACCGGGAAAATAAAAAAATGCAGATTTTAAAGTTATCTCAAGTTCTTGTTTCTTATACAGGCAATATTTTTCATAAAGAATCAATTCCATACTAAAATCCGGTGGATGATTTTTTTCTAAATATAATTTGGGATATTTTGCATGAATCAAAACTTAGAAAATTTATTCAAATTCTACTTTATATTTGTGATTTTCAGCTGAATTGTGTGTACCTACATACTAATTTTGATTTAAAAAAAACTTTGAAATCTGGAAATTGAATTGATAAATTTTGAAGTTGTTGCTTTCTTGAATATCTCAATAATTTTGAAAAATTCATTCACAAGCTTAATCTTTATCTGAATTTTAAATACGAAGTTAAACCTGGATTCAAAAATTGAACTTTGAATCTGTTTCCGAATTTCTATACGACATCAGAAATGTACAGAAAAATACGATTCCCGAATCTTAATTCCACATCAGAATTTCATGAGCCAAAATTTTGAGCCCTCATTAATGAATCTTTTATTTAAATTCTGTAGTGCTACTTTAATCTTGTGGATCGGTTTTTCACGCCACTTGCACCAACTTGCACCAACTTGCAAAGGTCGTTTTCGAAGCTGGTCAATGATAACGTTAATCTACAATTTAGATATGATGATTGTATTTCGGATAAGAATATGGTTCCAAATATCGGTTCGATCGGAAGCTATGTACCCAAACACATCGTTATTGATCGAAAAAGATTCAGAACGACATTCTTAACCAAATTAATACTAAGATGGATATTGTTGTAACACAGATAAGAAGCGACATGCAAAAAATAATGGAACAAAAAGTCGATGATTTATGTAGTAATGTAGTTAGTAAATTTTCTGCTATTGATGACAAAATAAAATCTTGGTTTGAAAAAAGCGATAATTTGGTGCCAGGAAACAGAAAAAGAGTTTTTTTTCTACCAGGAATACTAATTCTGAATCGGGTCTCAATCCAAAAAAGAAAACATTAGTATTGAATGATAAAAATGATGAACCTTTGCAAATTGATGCTGATAATAATGAGCTGGATGATGAAGTTTTCAGTAAAAATTCAACGTTATCGTACGCGGCAGTAGTTAAAAGAAAATTATCCTATAGGAAAAAATCAAGAACAAGTAATCGTAAAGCTCGTCCGATTATTGTGATAAAACCTGCGCAATCTTCTCAGCAATGTGAGGATACACGTGAGTTTTTGAAACAAAAGTTGAAACCCAAAATTTACAAAGTTAACAATTTTAGAAATGGGAAAGATGGCTCTATTATTGTAGAGTGTACAACAAATGAAAATATTAAATCAGTTAAAGATGGAATAGACAAGGATCTTGGAGACGAATACAGCGCTGTTATTCCCCCTCCAGCAAGACCAAGGGTTAAAATTATGGGAATGAGTGAAAAATTCATTGAGATACTTAAGGATCAAAATGATCTTACAATTGACTTTGTGAACGTTATCAAAAGTTTTGAGAATCCACGCTTTAAATATAACAAATACAACTTTATTATAGAAGTAGACATAGCGACTTACAAAAATCTGAACGCATTGAAACGTGTTAATATTGAGTAGGATTCCTGTTCGTCATTTGATGCTTTTGGTGTCGCCAGATGCTTTAAATGTGGAGAATTTAATCATAAAAGTACGGATTGCGTTAATCGGGAAAGATGTTCAAAATGTGGTGATTTCCATAAAACATCTGATTGCTCTACTGATCAAACTAATTGTATCAACTGTTTAAAAATGAGCTCAGAACGTAAAATGAATTTGAAAACGGATCATACAGCTTACAGTCTGGATTGTCCTGTTTACAAGAGACTTTTGCAAAGTAAAAAGGATAAATTTAACTTTAGTGAATAGCAACCAATTAGAAGTGTTTGTTCCGGGATTTCTAGTATAGTAGACTTAAATATTAATGGGTTAGCTACAAACTATGTGGCTTTGAAACAATTAGTAGAATCAATTCGTCCGTCTTTGGTATTCATAACTGAAACACACGTTAAGGTAGCAGAAGCCTACGATCAGTACAATATAATGGGATATAATGCAGTTTTCTGTTTATCTCATTCAAGTCTTACAGGTGGAGTAGCAATCTACGCGAAATCATCAATTGTTTTAAAAGTTCGATCAAATGAATCAATTGAAAATAATTGGTTCTTAGGCATTACAATTTGTAGAGGCATGAAAACGGGTAACTACGGTCTGTTGTATCATTCACCTAACTCAAGTGATCAGCGTTTTCTAGATATTTTTGAAAAAATGGATGGATAATTTTCTAGATGCAAGTAAACTAAATATCGTAGCAGGTGATTTCAATATTAACTGGTTGGTTGATAGTGATTCGAAGCATTTGAAATGGATTGTAGAATATCTCAACCTAAAGAAAACAGTTAATGATTTTACCAGAATTTCAAGTAACAGTCGCACTTTAATCGACCATGTAATCAGTAACTTTGAGTCGGTACAGTCTACTGATGTTGATTTAAAAATAACTGACCATGAAACTATCATTATTACGATTTTAGATGATTTAATAGAACCTGAAAGTAAAATTCGAACGAAATGCTGGAGAAAATATTCGCAGCAAGCGTTATCAGAGCTTGTAGCAATGAATTTAGGTTCGAATGCTTTTAATTATTGCCTAGATCAAAAAGCTGCTGTTCATACGGATATTTTGAAAACGTGCACGAATCAGCTTGTAACAGAAAAATATGTAAAAGTTACTAATTCCAGTAGCTGGTACAATATTGAACTTTGGCGTCTTAAACGCAAAAGAGATAGACTTTACAAAAAGTTCTGAAGGTCAAATAGCCCTTCAATGTGGAATCGATACACAATCGCAAGAAACATATATGCAAGGTCCTTAAAAAAGACTAGGGGTGAGTATATTCAAAAGAAAATTGATCACAACAAAAATAATAGCAAAGAACTATGGAAAATTTTAAAAAATCTGATGAATTCACAGAGTACAACCCCGAAAGTTGTCACTTTTGACGGAGTTGAGGAGGAATCGGCTCACGTTATTGCTAGTAGATTCAACGAATATTTCATTGATAGCGTCTCTCAAATCCACCAGAGTATCGAGTCTGTCAGTGAGCCTGATGAACTTAATTTTCAAGTTAACTGTGCATTAGAAATTTTTCGAACTATAAGTTTCGTTGAACTAAAAAGATTTGTTTTTCACTAGAGAAATCAGCTGGAATTGATAATGTAGCTGCACAAATTATCCAGGATTGTTTCTATGTCATTGCACAACCATTGCTGGAACTTATAAATGAATCATTAGAAACTGGACATGTGCCGCAGATTTTGAAAGAATCACTTGTGTGTGGTTCCTATTCAGAAGATTGCTGGAACGACTAAATCCGAAGAGTTTCGTCCAATTATTATGTTGCTCACACTTGAAAAAATTTTACTTGTAGTTAAAGAACAGTTGATGGAATATTTGAATCGACACAATCTACTCATACCAGAACAATCAGGATATCGAGAAAAACATTCATGTGAAACTGCATTGAATCTTGTCTTAGCAAAATGGAAAAAATTATATTGAAAAGAAAGAACCAGTTTTGGCTGTATTTTTGGATTTGAAACGTGCCTTTGAAACAATTTCTAGACCGTTGTTATTGGAAACTTTGAAACAATTTGGAATTTGCGGTAATGTGTTTAAGTGGTTTGACAGTTATTTATGTAACAGAACTCAAAAAACATGTTTTGGTAATTGTATATCAAGACTTTTGTGTAACTCTCTTGGCGTACCTCAAGGTAGTGTGCTTGGGCCCATTTTGTTTACAATGTACATTAATGATATAAGACGAGTTTTACGATTTTGTGATATAAATCTTTTTGCGGACGATACTGTTTTATTTGTTGCCGAACAGGATTTTCTAAGTGCTTTGTCGCATTTGAACGAAGATTTATATTATCTGGATAAATGGCTCAAATTTAAAAAAAATTGAAATTGAATATAACTAAAACCAAATACATGATAATAACAACTCGATTAGATAATGTTGATGGTCATGTCAACCTCAATGGTGAACCAATTGATCGCGTTAGAGAAATAAAGTATCTTGGAGTAACAATTGATGAAAAACTAACATTCAAGAATCATATTAACAGTGTTATTAAAAAAATTGCTAAAAAATATGGAATTCTGTGTCGATTAAAAAACGACCTAACAATTGCCAGTAAAATCCAGTTGTACAAATCTATCATTGCACCACACATTGATTTTTGTTCATCAATACTGTTTTTAGCTAATGAAACACAAATGTCACGATTGCAGCGCTTGCAGAATAAAATAATGCGTCTGATTTTAAAATGTAGTCGATATACTTCCTCTCGATTTTTATTGGACGCTCTGCAGTGGTTATCTATCAAACAGAGAACTAAATATTCAACAATGGTGTTCATTTATAAAATAGTTAATAATCATTTGCCATCATATTTAAGCAACCGTATAGTTAGAGGATATGATATCCATAGATACAATACTAGAAATTCTTCGGAGATGAGAACACCCACTTTTTTTCTAAGCACAACTCAAAATTCATTGTATTTTAAAGGTATTAGTGAATATAATTCGTTACCACGGGAAATTAAATGTGCTCAAAATTTGGCTGAGTGAAACTTTGTATTTCACACATAAAAAGAGTAGTAGTTTAAGATAGATAATAAGGGAAGATTGTATGTAACATTTGACGAATTTTGTAAAAGATTATAGTAAAAAGACAAGCAAATCATTGTTTTCGTCCGATGATGATGATGAGATTTGCTTTTATTTTTAATTTGTGGCCTTTTGCCATTAGTAGAGTAGCGTAAAAGATAAAGAGAAAGTCTACATATGTTTGAGCCACGCGCGCGGATATAAAATTAGATTGTCATTAATTTTTTGTACTAAATGTGCTTTGCAAGCACAAAACAGAAATCAGTCCGTTTTATTTGAATACTGATTCTGGAATAACAATACCTAAATTATCTTAAAGATAACTCGACCAGCTCAAACCTGTGTAGGGGAATGAGGTGGGACCATCATCATCATCATCATGAATCAAATTTCATATGAAATGTAAAACCGAAATCGAGCACGGGTTTCAAAGTAGCTTTTCGTTCCTTATTTCTTATGATTATTCGAACTGAAAATACGTAGAAATACAACTCTGGTTGTAGGAATATGGAAGCAGAACCTCCAAATGGTTTAATTTAAAATTTAATATTCAGACATGAATTTCTATGATAAGGTTGCCAAATTGCCTGGTTTTAACCAGATTGGCCCGGATATTTAGTATTAAATTTGGGAAAAGTTCGGTCCGAACCGGTTGCCTAGATTTCATTGGAAAAGCCAGGATATTGCTCGGATTTTGCCCGGGTTTGTCCTCATTCTCATTCTTAAATCAAACTTAAGAAAAAACAAATAGTGTTGTAATTTTTATTATGCGTCCAAAATTTTTGCAGCAAGGTGAAAGGTTTTTTAAGTTTTTTTTTTCTTAGATTTTTGATGGGCTATTCCTAGGTTTTGACCAAAATTCCACTGTTTTGCCTGGATTTGGTCAACAATTTTTAAATCGGATACACGGATTTTGCCAGGTTTTTATATAAAAAATTTGTCCGGCCCGGATACGTGCTGAAAAAAAATCTGACAACCTTATTCTATGAACAAGTGAGAAAATTTTAAAAAACTGTAGCAGAATTTTGAGCTTGAAATGGGTTTTTGAGGTTTTTGTATTAGTTTTTAGTCCAGATAGTTGCTCTTGAATATCTTTGTTCTACTAGGGTAAGTGAGCCTTAACTTGGCATGCTCCTTATCTTGGCATGCCAAAATGCATTTTGGTGATTTTCATGTCAAACATACGCCTAAAAATGGAATAAAAATTAAACATAAAAGAAAATCGCATTTGTCAACATTCAGCATAGCATTTGTCCACTAATAAATCCAAACGACTGCGTAATATTTTTTTTTTTCGCATGACAAACTGCAAAGAAATTATGATCTTCGGAAAAAATCTAAAATGAACCTACCTTGCTAGTGCATCTGCCGTCTTCGTATTGATTTTTAAAACACACAAAATTACTAAAAATTACCACTGATTACAGCAAAACATGTCAAAAAATATAAAATTATAACTTACTCCAAACAACGTACATTTTCTATGTAGAATTGAAAAAAATATAAACTTTTTTTTGCCTAATCTTGGCATGCAATTCCACAAATAGAAGTATGTATGTATGTGTGAAAACGACATAGCAGGCAGCCGGCAGCCGGCAGCCGGCGGCCGTTCGTCGACCGACGGTGCACAGTGGTCTGGAAATTGAAAAGCCGGTCGAAAGTAAAATGAATGATTGAAATAATTTAAAAATATCATATACATATGTATTTCGGACTATAATCAATTTATTTATCTCTCAAGCCGACTCAAGCGTATTTGTCATCTTAGTTAGAATTATAATACTACAATTTGAGCTGCTCTTTCATGGTAAATTTCGAGAAGTTTTATTCTCAATAAAATTTACCTCTCAATAAATTAATTTACCGGTTCCGGATCCGAATTGATATCTTGGATCTCAATGTTGTTACTACATCCATACCTAAAAAATCCACATTTGGAAATACGGTTTAACGTATTTTGATTTCATTTGATTTGTATTGAAGATGAACATTTGCTGCATATGTGTCGCTTTGAAAGGAATTGTTTTAAGGTTCAAATTATGACACTCTAAATATTAATATTATTTATTTATTTATTTAAGTCTTTGACTGCTGCCATACAGACTGAATGTTAAAATTAACTTATGTTTAAATTAAAACTATGTTAAAACTAGGGAACGTTACGTATTGCACATTTAAACAATGATTTGGATACATTGAAGTCAAACAAGTGTGAAACATCGTTGAAGACTTGACAACATCGATTCAGCGGGTGGTTTTGTCCAAAAACTGTTCTGTTTCTAGGTAGCCAAAGGGTTTGATTACGCAAACGGCGGGCTGGGGCGTGCAAGCTCAAGCTTTGGAGCAATTGTGGACAGTCTATAGCGTTTGTCAGGATGTCGTATACAAACATTCGCTGCAAATATGTTCTTCTTTGGCCTAGGGACGGTATAGACAAAAGAGCACACCTTTGTGGGTAGGGTGGTAGCCTTACAGGGTCTCTCCATGGCAGTTGACGCAACGCATAACGAAGAAATTTTCTCTGAATTCGTTCGATTCGTTCGATATGGACAGAGTGGTAGGGTGCCCAAACTGGGGCCGCATACTCCAAGACACTTCGCACCAAAGAGCAGAACACTGTCTTGAGAGCGTATGGGTCCTCAAAGCTCAAAGTATTTCGTCGCAGGAATCCAAGCAGAGCGAAGGCTTTAGCTGTTGTTGTTGCGATATGCTGATTAAACGAGAGTTTCTGATCAAAGGTTACTCCAAGATCCTTAATTGTGACAACTCTTTCGAGCGGAGTGTCACCAAAAGCGTAATCGAAGACCAAAGAATTTCTGGTTCTAAAAAAGCTGATGCACTTGCACTTATCAGCGTTTACTTCCATTCCATGTTTTCCACACCATGCGAGAAGTCTGTTAATGTCTTCTTGGAGGGCAGTGCAGTCCACTCTTGAGTCAACGATCCGGTAGATTTTCAAATCATCTGCGAACAGTAGTTTTGGCGATTGAAGGACGGTTGCTAAGTCGTTTATGAAAATCACGAAAATAAGTGGTCCTAAGTGACTACCTTGCGGAACACCAGACGGCATAGTAAACATAGTGGAGTGAACTCCACGGATATTTACGAAGCCTTGACGATTAAGCAGGTAAGAGTGCAACCATTTGCTTACCCATTCAGGGAAACCATAGCGTTTTATTTTATCCATCACGACCATATGAGGTACTTTGTCGAAGGCCTTGGCAAAGTCGACGTATATTGAGTCCACTTGCAGTTTTTTATCAGTAGCAGTATGCAAGTCACTGGCATAGCACATCAAGTTGGTCAACGTTGATCTCTTCCGGATAAAACCTTGCTGGACTTCGGCAAGTATCGGAGTAGCTGCTGAATAGAGCCTTTCGTACATCAAAACTTCAAGCACCTTTGAAAAACAGCAGAGGATTGAAATTGGCCGGTAGTTCTCCACACGATGCGCATTCCCAGACTTATGAATCGGCGATATAGAAGCGATTTTCCAATGGCTAGGAAAAACACCTTCTGAGATTGATCGGTTGAAAATTAAACGAAGCGGTGTTGCAAGAGATACAGCTAATCTCGAAACCAATGACGATGGAATGCCATCTGGACCTGGACCTTTCGATGGATCGAGCGAACTGAGTACGTTTAACACTTCCTGATCGGTAAATAGAGGTTGTGGGAGCCTGACGTCATAGTTCGGTAGAGTTCCAAAATAGGTATCAGCGCAATCAGGATTAGACGAGCTATAAACACTGCTGAAGAATTCCGAAAATAAATCAGCGGATTCCCTGATGCTACTCGAGATGCGTCCATGAAACGATACAAAAAATGGAATCGTATTTTTGAGGCGGCGGCTGTTCATAAATTTCCAAAAACTCGATGGATCTTGCTTTACGTTGCGTTCGATGTTTAAAATGTATTGTTTAAAGGCAGTGTTTCGCAGGGTTGAGTACTCAACTTCTAAACCAGATAGGATAGTCTTGTTATGATCAGATTTATCCTTGAAGTAACGATTCCGGGCTTTCCTAACTAAGTTGCGGCTTCTACGAAGTTCTGAGTTCCACCAAGGGAGCTTAAACGGCTTATGTCGGTTTGGTCGTCTGGGAGGGGTGCACTCACGAAGTATACCCCAAAGGTGGTCATAGAATATGGAAAGAGCACTGTCGATATCCAGATTGGCAAAAGTAGAGATCCAATTTGTTTCTGCTAACGATTCTATCGCACGATCGGTATCACAGTGCATAAAATCTAATTCACAAGATACGGGGTGAACTATTTTCATACTGCATGCTCCGTAAGGATTGTCAATTAATAAAATTGAAGGGTGATGATGTCGATCAGTTTTTAAAATGGCGTGTGGTGGGTTAACAATTTCTGCAAGATCTGGTCTATTCAAGAATATTAAGTCGAGAATTCTGCCATTAGCGTTAACGAGAGAGCACATCTGAGCTAAACCAGATGCAATAGTGCACTCAATTACAGCCAGTTCCTGTTCAGTTGAGGCGTTTACCGGCAGGAAACTATTAGTATCCTCGTCAAAACTCCAGTTTAAGTTCGGTAGGTTATAATCCCCGGCTACGACGATAATATCTTGACTAGTTGCCGAACTCGTTAATCGAGCAATTGCTGACATATGGGACAAATATAGAGTAGTTTCGCTATTAGGTCTAAAGTAAACACAGCACAAGTAGACGAAACGGCATTGATCCTTGATTCGCACAACGATTTGCTCTAAATGATCACATTCAGGTACTGCTACAGAGACTGCATCGATGCCATGCCTTACTGCAATCAATACGCCTCCACCTCGTCTCAGCTGACTTGTGTTCGGATTTCTATCATTGCGGTAAATACTGTAGTTCAAAGCTAATTCAGAGCTTGCTATGTCATCTTTCAACCAAGTTTCTGTGATCATGACAATGTCGTATTCACATGAGGACAGTGCGAGTAGAAATTGATTGGTTTTTGTACGCATACCACCTGCATTCTGATAGTATACGGTTAATTGACGGCTAACGATAGAGCGATTTTGCAAAGATGAGTTAGCGGATGTTGCAGGAGGAGGTGGTACTGATGAAGGCAAGGTAGTGACGGCGGATTCTAATTCGGCAAAGTGACGGTTGTCAACGTTCAGTTGACCATTCAAATTGGCGTCGCAAAGGGTGTCTGTTGGTTCGGTTTGAAATCGAGTCGTGGCTGCTTCGGAATGGGTAAAAAACTCTCAGGCGAATTATCGACAAACTGCCGGAAACGGATTCCTGCTGGCCAAGTTTCGGATGACAATGCCTTGTCCTTCAAATCGAGCGAAACACCAACTTTGAACGATACAAACGAAAGCGTGCTGACTTATTAAATATTAAATATTAAAAATAACTGCAATGCAATGTTGAAATACTATGTTGTAACGAGCTTGAATTTATATTGTTTTCAATTTAATGTGAAATCAAAAATAATATTTTGACCAAGATTGTTTTTTATTATACATCACTGTGCATCAGCAGGAGGTTGTTCTCTGTAGGAAAGGAATATGCGAAGGAAGCGCTGTCTAGTTCGGGTAATGATTTTGCATGAGTGCGAGTGGGATGCAGCCTTTATTTCATCCAGCTTTTGAATTTGCTATTCGCTTCCATTGCCTATAGGGTGATTTGCCAATCGTTGCACAGCTAAGCACTTGATTTTGGTGTTTATGCTGTATTTTAGTGATTTTAACCAAATTCACTCGATTTTTTTTTGTCGATGCACTCATACAGGATTGGTCAACAAGACCCAAAAGTTTAAGTGTTTCAAAAAAGTGACATAAAAATTTAAAAAATCATTTAAAACAGCTTGTCTGTGCCCAATAGTTGCACAGGCAAATTTTGTGTCGTGCATAATGTTGTCCGATTTTTTCCAATGGTTGCACATTTAAAAAATCAGTCACAATGAGGTCGAATAGGCTGATATTTGCTACGGAAGCTTATTATGAAATCTTCTAGTTCAAATGCAATCTAATTTTAAGACGGCCCCTTATGAGGAGGGGGGGGGGGGGTCTTCCATATAAACCGTCCAATGCACTTTCCAATTCCAATTCGGCCTAAAAAAAAAACACAAAGCCGCCGGTTTGAGTGTCTGGAATAGCATTTATCACACGTAAAGTTTTCTCAGAAAATCAAATCCACCTCAATTTACCCGAAGCCATTTAAGTGGAGTGTTATTTAACCTAATTTGCCCAGTGTTGAGCCTTTTTCTTTATATGTCCTACCAACATAAATCTTTATGTCTTCAAAATCCCATAGAATGAACTGAACGGTATTAAATGCTTGATTTTTAAGTGGCTATTAACAGGTGAAAAAATTAGAGAGCGTGATCTGTTTTGCCCCCTTTTACCCCTATGAAGAAGATCCGATTTTACAAAACAAATGTTTTAGGACTCACTTGGAAGTCGATCGATTTTTAAAATAATGAATCTCAATTTAAAATTTGAAAATGGACACAACCACTTTCAAAGTTTCAAATCGTTTGACTGATTTATGCTCATGCTATACAATTTTGTATAAGAATTTTTTTTTCGAAAAGTTAATTGATTTAAATATCTTTTTCATATAAGTGGGTTTATTTGTAATTAATGTAACCTCTGTAGCATTTCATCAATCTTCAGGAAACAATCACATCACATAGAAATGCTTCCCGAGAGTTTTCCGGCTGAAAAACTGTTTAGATCAAATTTAGTTTCACAAAGCTATGACTGTTTATTTTTCTGGATGATAAGGGCCAAATAAAGCTTCACTTAGATGTCTCCAGTGACGGCAACTCGACGGCAGATTCGAATTCCTGAGAAAATTGCACGTTAGAGAAGTAATATTTCGGGTCTTCCAACCTTCGACTTCTAGTTTCTGAGATTAACGGTCGTAGTTTTCCTTCTGTACAATATTCTGACAATATTAATAACAATATCAAAGGGATCGCTGTTAACATGGAATAAAATTCTTTTAGATTTGTCGTCACGAAATTAGAGAAACAGATTTTAGATTCTTTGCATAAAATGTTGAGTAAATGGTCGGGATAAAGGATTTCAAAATAAATCTGATAAAAAAGTAGTCTCTCAAAGCCAATGCAGTTGAGTTGACTTTGACATTTTTCACACAATGCAAATTGCCCGACTTTCATATAAAGAACTAATATTAATTATAAAAATAAAAGTAAATAAAAAAATTAAATTTTAAAAACATAAGTTTTTCAACGAGTTTAATAATTTCAAACTTCATTTTTAAGATTTGACGGTAGAAAAAATTAACTTATGGATATATAAAGTGTCTTTGAATTATTGAATGAATTATTAAAATCAACATTGAGTGCAAAAAATGTGAAAATTCTGAGTGTAAAATAATTAATTAAAGCACAGAATTTACTAAAATTACTAGTTAAACGTAAATATCCACTTATTCAGAAAATAAAACATGTCATATCAATAGAAAACTCGAGTTGTTTTAGTTGCATGTAGTCAATGAACGTGTTCAATGTTGTATGACAATTTGTATGCAAGAAGAACTTTTCGCATATACAAGAAATTCAAATAAGTTAGAAACGAATTTTGTTTTAAATTATTGATTTTGCCCATTCCTAAGAATAATTGTTTGCCAGCATGAGAAGAAGCAAAGTATTTCATGAAAAAAGTTATAACAATTTTAAATAAAAATTCGGTATCCATTGAAAAGAATAGTAAAATTGCAGGTTTTGCTTTCTGAAGCTTTCAATAATGTCATGACATGTTTTTGCGAAAGTTTTGAATCATCACACTAATTGGCTATGCAAAGCAGTATAATGCGATTCTTATTTCCATCTGGTTAACCAGCTTTCAAATTAGCTGTCAATACACTAAAATTAAAAAATATTTACCTTTTTTTGAATTTTTTGTATGACAACGACTATCAGGAGTACAAGTTAGGTTTAGTTTTTGTTCACATGCAATGTATTGCAAGAACCAAGAAATATTTTAAAAATACAAAATTATGTTTTTGAACTTTCAGTACATCTCAAATGGTTTTTGAATGAAAATTTGGATTTTTCCGTACAAGCCTCCTTACTAATTCAAAACACGTTATAATTCAGGACTTAATCAATCGCTTTCAAAATTTTTATTGCAATTTTTGTTGTAAAAACAATCGAACAAATTTATTGGAGGTATACGAATTTATAGATTTGAAATTTCCAAACAAATTTTGCAGCGGAATTATGTACAACAATGGGGCAGGAGGAGATTCAGCGGACCAATTGTTGCACGATCCAACATATTTTCCGGTTAAGTATGGATCATAATTTTTTTTCAAAATCATGGTGCTAAAATTGTCCAACAAACGTTTCGTATAGAAAACTGATACGAATAATGTTTTGTTCTGACGTAAAACCTTATTTGCCATAGAAGGAATGTTAAGGTTTTTGTTAACAATTAGCACGAAAATCGAGCGAAAAAAACAAGAAAAATTAAAACTGTCCTTAGATGCACACTTACCAGCAGAGAATATCACAAAAGCCTCATTTCATCAGAAAACATTCCGAATTACATGATTCAGTGTTATTTTTGAGGAAAAGTTGAAAAACAGCTAAAATATTGACAATTTAAGTCATGCTGTGCAACAATGGGTTAGGGGACAACGATTGGCAAATCACCCTAGTTCCCAAACGAACGAGTGAAATGCAATATATTTCTATCAGGCTGGCTGAGTGAGCGAAAGTTTGTCTTGTTTTGCTATCCGAGTGTACGCATACGATTGCTAGAAAATTCGTAAGGGCGACATTTTAAACATTTATGATTCAAAGAATCGTTCGCTTACTTCAGCTTAAGCTTTAGTTTGCTTCTTGCCTCGGTCATAATGGTTTTTAAAATGTCGGTCCTCCTTTTAAGGGAGTGGAATAAAAAATATATGAACATTTACTATCTTATGTTAACCTGTTAACTTCAATGGATACAAATCTTTCATGATTGCATGTCAAAAATTGAGCGAACGATTTGATTGCTTCATTAATAAACATATTTATGTTAACCAGTGCAATTGTTTGAAACCTGTATGTTTTAGATTATCATTCTTATAAAAGAAATTTTAAATACACAAAAACTGAAATAAACAATTAAAACTTTTTTACCTAAGATTATCATTCTACATGCAAATATCAATTCTAAAAGTTGATTGACATTTCGTACTTCCGACTTTTTGAAATCAATACAGAACATTCCTTCCGAGATAGTTTCAATGAATTCGTGGGGGCTGTTGTTGTATTAGTGAGGCAAGTTTATTCTAGAGACGGCCAATTTAAGGAACTCATAAAGGGCCAAAATTCGGCGCGGGGGCTACAATAAGGAGCATTTTAATCAAAAGTTTGATCAGGTTTATCTCAAGTTATCAACCGCTTTCAAGCAAAGACATATTTTGCTGCATTTCAGGCTAGTAAGCAATAATATTTGTCGGAGGACTTTTGAAGGTACACATTACAGGAAGACTACAATCATGGGAAATCTAGTCAACCATGCCTTAGGGGCCAAGATTGGGTACATTTACCCTATCATAATTTGATTATGAATTTAAAATTTTGAGTGTAGAGTAGAATACCTCGCTTGCTTTTTTGGACACTGATGTGAACACATGCTTAAGCAGAAACAGCGGTGAATCAGTGCACCCATGTTGGATAACGAACATACATACACACATACGTAAATGTTTCCATTATTAGTTGTAAATGTCGGTATGTCATTAAACGATATCTTATTGTGCTCTTGACCCCATAAATTGTTTTGTTTGGTACACAGTAAATTAATTTCAACACTGTTAGTTCGTAAGCATGGATTGTTGCACAGGATGCAAATTGAATTAGGCTTGCTATTTACTTTCAAAACGTACAAACAGTACATCTAAGATCAGTTACAGAAAACTGAGCACTAAAATTTAATAGCTTCCTGTAAAATTTGCGCTTGTAAAGTCCAATATGTATTCATTTATTCCATTTATTTGTTGGAGCTATCAGAACATGTTGAAAGGCAATGGCTTGAGATACACATCTCACTGGAATACCTTTCGGTGCTCAACTCCAGCAATGAATGCTGTTTGGTGCTCGAAACTCGAGATGGTTTTTACCCCTCTTCCAGCATATTTTACGCGTATAAATTATGATCAAAGTTTTTTAGCCACACTAGGAATGATACGAATATTTCACGAACTCCCACATGGAGAATCGAGTATGAAAAACCAAACTGTTGAATTCTACACAGCTAAAAATGTGTTATTTCGCTTAACTATTCCCATCATCTAAACAACTTGCAACCGAGGAAATGGAAAAAAGGATATAGATATGCAATGGAAAAACTCGGAGTTTCATGTTAGGGTTTGATGTTTCGTGCTGATGCCGGGATGCTGCTGGCCTACACATTCGACTGGCCTAGAGTCTGGCAACCGGATCGAGAGCTTTGAGTTCATCTCGCAAACTTGAAAGGCCACACTACGCTATCGAATGATTGCACTGCACCGACGAACGGACATTCTAAACCCAACTGGTGAAATGATGGCGCCCAAAGTGCAATAAATTAATGAAGCATTCCCGCACAGCAATTTATTGCATTTCTAGTGAAGCCGGCGAACTCCAATACTGTACCAGCACGGGAAGTTTGTTTCAAATTTCAACTCTCAACGTTTAAGTGTATAAATTATACCCGTTTCTATCAATATTCGTTGCCTAGCATTTCCAGGCATATCGTAGAAAAGCTGCACTCTGGCTAATAAATGAAACCCGCCGAGACCCAAACAGACAAAGTTTAGTTTCCATCAGCAATTGTGTTGGCAGTGTAAATAACAATGGTAAAACATTTATAAAACTTGAATACCTATGATTTTAAGCTAGATCAGGTATCAGTATATTTTTCAATCTTTTTCTACTTGCAATCTCTATTAGCTTAGTTTCCGAACCCAACACTTCTTAACCCAATTTTGAGAAAAACTCAATGCTTCTAAACTTTAGGCATTGAATGATACATTTGTAAAGCTACTACTCGGATATCTACGGAACAAATTGCCGTCTTAAGTTGATATAAGAAATCTAAAAATTCACAAGATATTATGTTACAACTTCCGTTGTTTGTGACAATTCGACATAAAAGTTCGGAATCATAAATCAAGTTTTGACTCCAAAAGATTGTCTGAAAATATACATTTAATTGTGTTCGGTAACTATTTTTACGTTGTTTACCCTCAACTTATCGATACCTAAATTTGATAATAAAAAGATAAAAAAAAATGTCGTACTTCCGATTTATTACTGTTGGGTTACTAGAGAGCGTATCGAAGACCCTTCTTACAACACTGAGTCACTGAGGAAGACGGACGATTAAGGGAGATTCATTTGGGAACTGTCAACATCTCTAATTAGCAGCTGATCGCTGCACCTGTCTGATGAGATAGAAAACGAAAATGTATCAAATTGTATTATTTTGTCCCTTACCAACAACACCATTTTTGTATTGTATCCAGTCCTTTAGTAATAAGTAGATTCGCCATTCGAAATAGATGATCGTTAAATGTAGTCAGTAAAATTGTAGTAATAAATGTTAAAGTTCAGCGTTGATTTTTCCTAAATAATGTGTTGTGAATAAATAGTACCAAAACCCAAATAAAGTTGTGATCAATAAATTGTGTGATTGTTAAACCCACGGATTTTCATTACGGAATTGGCACCGATAAAACCCCCCGTACGGAACGAGAACTTACCTGAAGGAAGCCCTACCAATTCGCCACCCAGAATCGCCCAAGGAACATACAGTCCACCCAAGGTACCCCAGCACCCCAACATTTTGGTCCATCCGAACCGGATCAGCCAGCCCAACCCGATAACACCACCAAGAAATCACAACTTCGATCGCCATTGCTCCGAAAAATTGGCACTAGAAGAAGGTCCCCAATCAGCACAATTATCTCACAATCAATCAACGCTCATCACCCAAGTCACCAGCTCACTATTAGCTGGTAGACTTCAGCCACCTCCGTGCAACAGAAGTCAGCTATCGCCGTTTAAAACTCAAACGTTGCGTTTAGCACTTCTTCTGTTGATTGATGCCTTTGGAATCTTCGGAAAATCTTCGAAACTGAACGTCACTTGGAATCGGCACTGAATATCACCTGGAACCATCATACACGAGCCCATCTACCCATCAACCCACCCGGTCAGCGCAGGATATCCACGATTTAGCCGCTAAAAACGGTTCTCAGGTAAATTACATGAGAATAGTTTATGTTCAGTCGAAGCCTTGGATATTTCGGTTTACTACAACGTTGTTTTTCCACCCATCTCATTCGTAAACATCGCACATGAGACATCTCACCAACACGCTACATCGATCATCACCAATACTGCATCCGAATCTCGCGAATCTCACCACTACCCACGGCTTGGAGCTTTGGGAGAAACGAACACCAATACTACTGGCAGCGTTGACGTCATATCAGCAATCATCAATTTGCGATCATTACTGATTGCAAACGGCCCTGACGTCACCACATCACCTTTCCCAAACACTTTTCGGCACTATAATAATCACCCCACCGCAATTTCCAAATCATCTCCCGAATCCAGCTCAATTAAGAAAGCCAGTTGTATGGGCCTAGTCCAATAATTGGGCACAAGTTGTTCATCATCACAGGGGGGCTGATTAAATCGAGGAGCCATTGTTGCTGTCGCTTGAGATTTTCAAGGTCACATCTCAACCTTGAACTTACCAAAAAAAATCCTGTTGAAATCGCTGTTGTTTGGTTCGACGAACAACGGTACCGGCCGAACAACACCCGCTTGTCATCACCCGGCCAAATTATCGACGGAAAACACCTTTTCGACCGAAAAACGCACACCCGATAGCGGAGGTGAGTAAAAAACCACGCACTTAATCCCATCGCCCGAATATTACTGCCAGCTGAAGCTGTACCGTACCCATACAAACCCACATGAAATTTTCTTTCGTCTCACGAACACAAATTGTATCCCCATATGAATGAGTTTCTGTTTGGCTATTGATTTGGAGCAACGGTATTTTGTATGATGCACTAACGGTACTGTGTGCAAATCGAACATCATACACCGGTCAACAAAATTTTGGATTCGAAAATTTTGGAATTGAATCCGTTCAACAAGTTTTCGATCAGGACATCGACGAGTTGGTCATTTACAAATTTAAACACGGAAACGAGGCGTGAAGTTTTCCTCGACTCGGAATTTGAGGCCTGGACGAGCATACCTGTAAAGGTGTTCAGCCTTATTTTTTTAAAAGTAAGTTAAGCTTTACAGTATATGTTCTTTGCCGAAGCTTGGTCGAATTTGAATATTACATCGATATTTTCTCGTATGTATCCTGTTAACTGATCTGGTCTGAGAACAAATCATCACCACCGCGGCGCATATTGAGGCGTATATTGGGGCGCATGTTGAGGCGCATATTGAGGCGCGTACCCACGTTTTTTGAAGACAACGCACACGTGTTCACGTCAACGCTTTCGGGAGTCGATCGATACCTGTAGAGGAGTGCAACTTTAGTTTCTTTAAAGTAAGTTAAGCTCTACAGTGTATATGTCCATTGCCGAAGCTTGAAATTAGTTCGAATACTCACCTGTTGTTTGTATTATTGTGAATCACTGCGTGCAACCGTTCAACGAGAACCATGGCTACTTCCGGCGCCTCATCATCTACTAGGAACCCACCGCTGAGGAATCTTCAGACTCGATTAATGGCGATGCTGGAGATGTTCAAAGCACTAACCATTTTCTCGAATACTCTGGGGGAGGTAACATCGATTCAACAAATCCAAGTGAGGTTGGAAAAGCTGAATGATTTATGGGACAAGGTCAACGATGCTATCATGGATGTAGAAATGCATGATGAGTATTCGGCAAAGGAAGGCACATGTCCAAGCATTAGGTTGGACTTCACCACACGCTTCTACGATGCTAAGGCGAGCATGTTAGACCGGATCAAGGAGTTAGAAGGCAACGCAGCGAACACCAGTGTTCTGCAGTCCACCCGCATCATGGATTCATCCATTCAGCCAGTAACGGAGCACGTGAGGTTACCCCAAATTAGGCTCCAGACGTTCGACGGCAACATAGATCAGTGGTTAAGTTTCCGGGATCTTTTCCTGTCGCTGATCCATTCCAAGGTGGACTTACCGGATGTTGAAAAATTCCATTATCTGAAGGGATGCCTAGCCGGAGAAGCCAGAGCTCTCATCGACCCTTTGGCATTGACAAGGGCCAACTACACCATCGCCTGGGAAACACTGATGACGAGATACAACGATAGTAAGGTCTTGAAACGCAGACAAGTGGCAAACCTATTCAAACTCCCAAAGGTTACAAAGGAATCGTCATCGGAAATTCAGGTATTACTGGAAGGCTTCGAGCGAGTGGTGCAAACTTTGGATCAACTGGTGAAGACCGAGGATTACAAAGATCTATTGCTGTTGGAGGTATTGTGCGCTAGGTTGGATCCCGTAACTCGTCGTGCGTGGGAGGAGCACAGCGCGCTGCAGACCCAGGATACCGTAAAAGATCTCACCCAATTTCTACAAACGCGAGTCAAAATCCTTGCCTCATTACCATCAAAGACTCAGGATACGAAGCTGGAACCCTCAAAACCTCTTAAAAAGAACTTCGCCTCTAGAACGAGCTACAGCGCAGCTCAGGTGTCATCCGTAACGTGTATTGCTTGCCCAGAGTCTCATCTGCTTTACACGTGTCCGACGTTTTTAAGGTTGAGTCCATCCGCTCGCGATAAACTATTGAGGCAGCATTCTCTATGCAGAAATTGTTTCCGACGTGGTCACCAAGCTACAGAATGCAGATCCATGCAAGTGTGTCGTAAATGCAGAGGAAAGCACCACACTTTAGTGTGCTTCAGAGAAGATGAAGGAGTCTATCGGAACCCACGAACAGCAACACCCCCCAGAAGAGGTCAACAATCATCTCAGCCAACAGATACATCAGCAGGAACAGTCTCGTCAAATGTTGCCAGGAACCATTCATCGACGATAATTCTCGCCACAGCAGTCGTTTTGGTTGAAGATGACACAGGAAAGGCTTTCCACGCAAGGGCTTTACTAGACTCCGGATCAGAAAGCAACTTCATGACAGAGAGGCTCTGTCAGCGGATGAAGATCTCCCGAAGGCGTTCCAATATCTCGGTGCTTGGGATCGGCAACGCAAACACAACTGTGACGTACCAGATTTCAGCAGTTGTCAGGTCACGCACAACTAGTTTTGTTAAAAATATGGAGTTTCTACTTCTACCAACGGTTACCGCAGATCTGCCTACAACCAGCGTTACAGTATCATTATGGAAGTTCCCACAGGGTGTGGAACTAGCAGATCCAGGTTTTTTCCAATCGAAGGCGATAGATATGGTACTTGGTATACAGCATTTCTTTTCGTTCTTCCAAACCGACAACAAAATCCCGCTAGGCAATGGATTGCCCATGCTGATAGATTCAGTATTTGGTTGGTTAGTCACCGGAGCAGTTGAACACCAGGGTTCAACTCGGCGCATCGTTTGCAATACGGCTTCTACAGTACATCTAGATGAACTTCTCACCAAGTTTTGGTCGTGTGAGGAGATAGGGTCTCCGAACATATTTTCCCCGGAAGAACAACGCTGCGAGGCGCAGTTTGTTCGCACAATCAAGAGGAGTTCTGATGGGCGATATACTGTGGGTTTACCGAAGAACGACCATGTATTTTCGACGATGGGCGAGTCGCGAGGCATAGCACTTCAGCGACTGCATGGCTTGGAACGTAGATTGGCGAGAGATCCCGAGTTGCGAAACCAATACAACCAGTTTATGGAGGAGTACGTGGACCTAGGGCACATGCGTAGGGCGCATGTGGGCCCAGAGAAGCGTTGTTATTTACCACACCATCCGGTCATCAAACAGGCAAGCACAACAACCAAGGTTCGAGTGGTATTTGATGCATCGTGTAAGAGCAGCAGTGGCGTTTCCCTGAACGATGCACTCCTGGCAGGACCTGTGATCCAAGACGAGCTACGAGCCCTTATCATGCGTTGCCGAATGAAGCGGATAATGATTGTCGCAGATGTCGAGAAAATGTTCCGACAAATAGGTATCGATAGAGCAGACATGCCACTTCAAAGCATTCTGTGGAGGAAAGATTCATCGGAGAACGTGGAAACGTATGAACTCACCACCGTTACATACGGTACAAAACCGGCACCGTTTCTCGCTACCAGAACACTGAAGCAGTTGGCCACAAATGAGCAGGAATCATATCCAATGGGATCCAAGGCAATCATGGAAGACGTCTACATGGATGACGTTTTGACTGGAACGGATAACGAAGAAGCGGCTTCGATACTCTGCGAACAACTTATCAGCCTAACGAAACGTGGAGGGTTTCGACTAAGAAAGTTCGCATCCAATTCGCCAACGGCCTTGCGATTAGTAGACGAGGAAGACCTTGCGTTGCCGCATACGACCGAAATACTATTGGATCCAGACCCGGCAGTCAAAACCCTAGGACTTGTGTGGCAACCCCGAACTGACATCTTGCGATTCAACTTCACCATATTGGATACCCCGGAAAACGAAAGGCTAACGAAACGAAAAATTCTGTCGGCAATAGCAATGTTATTCGACCCGCTTGGTATGGTAGGAGCTGTCACCACAACTGCCAAAATTTTCATGCAGAGGCTGTGGAAATTGAACGAGAAAGGAGAAAGGCTTGGCTGGGATCATCCGGTTCCACCTGAAGTTGAACGAGAATGGCATAATTTCCATCGGCAGCTCCACTTGATGAACGAGTTGAAGATACAGCGTTGTGCAATCATCCCAAATTCCGTTAAGATGGAGCTGCATTTCTTCTCAGACGCATCGGAGAAGGCGTATGGTGCCTGCGCATACATTAAAAGCATCGATCCACAAGGAAAGATTTTCGTGCATCTACTAGCGTCGAAATCGAAGGTCGCCCCTCTGAAATGCCAGTCGATACCCAGGTTGGAGCTGTGCGGAGCACTTTTATCAGCTGAATTATCCGGAAAGGTACGAGAGGCGTTGAAGGTCGAAACGGAGATGTTTTTCTGGACGGATTCAACATGCGTACTGCAGTGGTTGAAGGCGATTCCTACGACGTGGGCTACGTTCGTTGCAAACCGTGTAGCGAAAATCCAATCAGCGACGGAGAACTGTGTTTGGAGACATGTTCCAGGGGTACAGAATCCAGCAGATCTAATTTCCCGTGGCTTAAATCCCGATCAGATCCAGGAGAACAAACTTTGGTGGAATGGTCCCGAATGGCTCCTGAAAAATTATTATCCGGAACAACCCAGCAGCTTTTACACTGAGGTAGCAGATGCAGAAGTTCGGCATGTTGCAGCGAACCTGACAACAAGTCAGACCGATTTCGGAATGGAATACGTTAGCAAATTCTCGTCGTTCAACAAGCTTATACGCAGCACCGCATACTGGATGCGACTGATGCGAATTTTGAGGAAAAACGAAACAAATCCCAATAGTTTTCTAACGGTGGTGGAGCTTAGAGATGCCGAATACGCCGTAATCCGCCAAATACAGCAGGAGACGTTTCCCGAAGAATGGAAGTGCCTAGCCGAAGGGAAGGATGTTCATCGAAGTTCACCCCTAAGATGGTTCGTTCCTCGAATTTCTTTGGAGAATTTGATACGAGTTGGCGGCCGATTAGGGAAATCGGAGGCGTCAGAAGATACCAAACACCCTATAGTCTTACCAGCGAAACACCCTTTTACAGTTATGTTGTACGAACACTATCATCAGAAGTTGATGCACGCTGGATCACAGTTGTTGCTTAGTTCCGTTCGTTTGAAGTATTGGCCACTTGGAGGTCGGAATGTTCCCCGACAGATTGTACACAACTGTAAGCAGTGTTTCCGCTCCAAGCCGAGTCCCATTCAGCAGTTCATGGGTGAACTACCTTTAGCACGTGTAACAAGATCCAGACCGTTTTCCAAGACCGGCGTGGACTACTTTGGACCAGTATACGTTCGCTTAGCACCAAGACGACCAGCAATCAAGGCATACGTAGCAGTTTTTATCTGTCTTTGCACAAAGGCGGTACACCTCGAGCTAGTCTCAGACCTTTCAACGGACCGTTTCTTACAAGCATTGCGACGATTCACTGGGAGAAGAGGACATTGTTCGGATATTTATTCAGATAATAGGACTAACTTCGTTGGAGCTCGCAACTTTCTACGAGAATTGCTAAATCTTTTGCGTAATCGTCAACATCAGGAGAAGGTGTCCAAGGAGTGTGCAACAAACCATATACAATGGCATTTCATCCCTCCAGCAGCTCCTCACTTTGGAGGCCTTTGGGAAGCAGCAGTTCGATCGGCCAAGAAGCATCTTCTCAAGGTTCTTGGAGAAAACGCTGTTACCTTCGAAGATATGACCACGATTCTAGTTCAAGTAGAGAACTGTTTGAACTCGAGACCAATCACTGCGTTAAGCGATGACCCAAATAATCTTCAACCATTGACACCCGGGCATTTCTTAATTGGTGAGGCGTTTCAACAACTACCAGAAAGAGACTACAGTGAGATACCGATGAATCGACTAAATCAGAGCCAAGTTCTACAGAAGAAACTTCAGCATTTCTGGGATAGATGGAGTGTTGAGTATCTTACGCAGCTGCAAGGACGGTATAAGAGATGGAAGTCACCGGTTAAAATATCTGTTGGGAGACTAGTCATCATCAAAGACGATAATCTACCACCCTGCCGCTGGAAGATGGGACGAGTTGAGAAGCTGCATCCAGGATCAGACGGTGTTGTGAGAGTAGTAACTCTGAAGACCGCTACAGGACCTTCTACGCGACCAATTGAGAAACTTTGCATACTACCAGAAGCGTTTCAGCCTCAAGAAGATGACCCACGTTCCTACGAAAACCAGACAGATCAGACCACCCCCTTGTGTTCGTGAGATTGTTCTTTTATTTTCAGAAACGCAAGCGGTTTCAGGATGGGCGAGGATGTTGGGTTACTAGAGAGCGTATCGAAGACCCTTCTTACAACACTGAGTCACTGAGGAAGACGGACGATTAAGGGAGATTCATTTGGGAACTGTCAACATCTCTAATTAGCAGCTGATCGCTGCACCTGTCTGATGAGATAGAAAACGAAAATGTATCAAATTGTATTATTTTGTCCCTTACCAACAACACCATTTTTGTATTGTATCCAGTCCTTTAGTAATAAGTAGATTCGCCATTCGAAATAGATGATCGTTAAATGTAGTCAGTAAAATTGTAGTAATAAATGTTAAAGTTCAGCGTTGATTTTTCCTAAATAATGTGTTGTGAATAAATAGTACCAAAACCGAAATAAAGTTGTGATCAATAAATTGTGTGATTGTTAAACCCACGGATTTTCATTACGGAATTGGCACCGATAAAACCCCCCGTACGGAACGAGAACTTACCTGAAGGAAGCCCTACCAATTCGCCACCCAGAATCGCCCAAGGAACATACAGTCCACCCAAGGTACCCCAGCACCCCAACAATTACAATTTGAATGCTGTCCAATTTTTTGTCATGCTTTCCACGGTTAAAAGTTCTACGATAATCAATTTCTTAAATTGGATCGAATTTCAATGGTTTCGACTTTTTTCCGATAAATGAATCGATAAAATTTATGACCTTTGGATGTACGTACTATCGCATTATTTTAATAAAATACGATTTTGAACAAAGGTTCAAATTGGAAATGGTACCAAATTTTATCAAATGCGAGCATGAAGGTTATGAAACGTTCATCAAATAGGCTTTTTCGTGACATGTTAATCACATCACTCAGTGTTGAAGTTAAAAATAGGGCTGAAAAAGCCTTTAATGGACATGAAGTTACGAAATGTTTCTCAAAAAGCTTCTTTGTTACATGTCAATCACATCCACTCATTATGAAAGTTGCTAATAGGGTTTCATATAGACTTTCTAGCGACATATCAACTGCATTTATTATTTTATGAATTAAAATGTGAACGACTATCACAAAAGGGCATGTAGTCAATATTTTTTTTTCAACTATAGGTAACTAAGTATGTTTGTTATCCACATTGGGTACACGGATTCACGACAGTTTCTGCCTAGATATGTGCCTTAGATTTTTAAGTTTTACAAATCTCCAAAGCAGCGTACATCATACCCGGAACCCATGGCTTCGTATAAATTGTTATGGAGTGAATGTATTTGTGTTGATGTAGGTATATTATGGAAGAACGAGTCAATCAGGTGGGCTAGTTTAATTACAGGTATTCCGGCATCCGTGTAGATACTTGGCCAGCTCTCAACTGATTAAACATTCTTATTATATAGTCAGTTATAAGAGGAAACACATCTTAACTGTCGGCGAACCCAATAGTTTTTTTGCCCGTACTGGGAATCGAACCCAGTACGCCTGGCATACCAAAACCAGACTCGCGCCAAGCTATCCGCTAGACCACATCGGCGCTTATAGTCTTGTTTTTTGTTTTCGATTATAGTCGTTTTACAATCTTTGAGGCATTCACGACTTTATCAACGTTCCAGTTGGCGGACAAATATTGAAAAACTTATCCGGTACAACTGCGTTCGATATTTACGCTTGGGCTCGAACTCGCGGACATTGGCTCAGGAAGCAACATACTTACCAACTGAGCTATATCACAAGCCCTTGCGCTTGTAGTCAATATTTTTTTATAGTTGGAAAATGGTCAATTTGTATAATCTTTATTTAAATTAGAACTCAGAACAACTAAAAACAAACTTGCAAAGGATTGTTTTTGGAAAGATTAATTTTTTCGCACTTCAAAACTTTTCGTCTCACTTTATTTACTAATCAATTCATCACACATTGAAAGTCAGTTTAAGCACTTCATTAAATAAAAAGGTATCTATATAAATTCAAGCTAAGCCGTTTCATTATTCCGCTGGCTGCCCCTGCAGGTATTCTAGGAAAGCGTTTTGCTACTTCTAATTTCAGTTTACGGTAGAGCATCGTCTAGGCGTGGCTTAGTGGCAGCGTATTTGGCTATTATCTTGAAGGGTCGTGGTTTAAATCTGGTTACATGACTAATTTTTACCATTAGGTTATTTGATTGCTTGAGTAAGCAAATAAAACAAATGTGTCGTCATGTATCGTCATGTATCGAACAAAACAATTAAGTAGCATAAGTTGAGTTGATGGGAGGAATAAAATAAAATGGATGCCAAAATAAACCGACAACAACACATGGAGTGCAGCATAGTATCAACATAAAGCTGGTGGTGACTGATATAAAAGACGAGAGGAGAGATTTTTTTTTTGTTTTTGCTCATTTAACGATTACTTGTGAGCTGAACAGAAGGCCGTTCAAATTTATAATGGAACCTCAAAGTTTCAATACTAACTTACTTACTTAATGATCCCGCGCCGATCCTCCGGTGCACAGGGCCATGGTAAAAGACCTCCACTATTGACGATCCGGAACCAGCGTCTTAACCTGGTCCCAGTCAAGATTCTCGTTGACAGTTCGGATTTCAGCGGCTAGGCTTCGCCGCCACGAGTTTCTGGGTTTGCCTCTTCTTCGATGACCTTCTGGATTCCAATCTAGCACCTCTCTGCAAATCTCGTTTTCATCTTTTCGCAGCGTGTGCCCAATCCATCTCTACTTACGTTCCCGAATCTCGATTTCTAGCGCCCTTTGATGATACCGGCGATGTAGTTCCTCATTCGAGATCCAGTTGCCAGGCCACCAAGCGCGGATGATGTTCCGCAGGCAGCGGTTTACAAATACTTGCAGTTTTCGTGTCGTCACTGCATATGTGCACCAAGTTTCGCACCCGTACAGCAATACGGATTTGACGTTTGAGTTGAAGATTCGGATTTTTGTTCGTAGAGAGATCTGGCGTGATTGCGAGATGTTTCGGAGATTCGCAAACGCAAATCGGGCCTTTCTGATCCGGGTTTCGATGTCTTTCCTGGTACCACTATAAGGCGTTATCTGGCTACCAAGATACTGGAAGCACTCCACTTTCTCAACTTGTTGCCCACCTACCAAGAAACTGGAGGGATTTCCTGTGTTGATCTCCATCGACTTCGTCTTTCCGACATTGACTTTGAGACTTGCTGCCTTGGAACTTTCGGTGAGGTCGTCGAGTTTGCTCTGCATATCCGGTTGTGTTTGAGCGAGAGAAACAATATCGTCAGCCAAGTCAAGGTCGTTCAGTTGCTCCATTGTTGAAGAATTTTACGGCAATCCTCGGTTCGGTGCACAGTCGATCGATCCAGTCAGAATCTCATCTATTACGATTAGAAAAAGTAGCGGTGATAAAATACATCCTTGTCTCACTCCAGTAGTTCCCGGGATTGGTTCGGACAAGACACCGTCGTGCAAGACCTTGCACGAAAATGTCTCGTATTGTGCTTCGATGAGATGGAATAGTTTCTCTGGTACTCCTCTTCGCCTTAAAGCCCCCCAGATATTTTCATGGTTAAGTTGGTCGAATGTTTTTTTCGAAATCAACCAGCAGAAGAGAGCCCTGGAATTCGTTGATTTGTTCTAGTATGATTCGTAGCGTTGTGATGTGGTCCACACATGATCGTCCGGAATTCAGCTTGTTGCCGTCGGAGTGTAACGTCGATTTTCTCCTGGATCCTGTTCAGGGTCACTTTGCAGAGTACTTTGAGGATGGTACAGATCAACGTTGTGCCTCGCCAGTTACCGCACTCTGTCAGGTCTCCTTTCTTCGGGACCTTTACGAGGATACCCTGCATCCAGTTGGCCGGGAATGTTGCAGTATCCCAGATGTCAGCGAAAAGACGGTGAAACACTTGTGCTGACAGGGCAGGGTCGGCTTTCAGCATTTCAGCGGGGATGCAATCGATCCCAGGTGCTTTGTTGGATTTCATGTTTTTGATTGCCGCTTCTATTTCAGACAGCGAAGGCGCTTCCGAGTTGACGCCATTTGTGCGACTTACTGTTGGTGCTTCAAGCTGCGGGTTCTGTTGGCCATCGCTTTTCGTGACTCGGAAGAGCTGTTCGAAGTGCTCAGTCCATCGTTTGAGCTGATCTGTTCGATCGGTCAATAACTGACCTGCTCGGTCTTTCAGCGGCATTCTTGCATTAGACCTTGCACCACTAAGGCGGCGAGAAATGTCATAAAGTAATCGGATATCTCCATTGGCGGCGGCTCTTTCCACCTCTTCGGCTAGGGAGTTTGTCCAGGCTCTCTTGTCTTGTCTACAAGCTCGTTTAACTGCCTTTTCCAGCTCCGCATAACGTAAGCGGAAGCTGCTTTAGCTTAACCGGTACATGCCTGCTCAATTCCGACTTTCGCCTTTCTCCGAGCATCGATCATCCTCCAAGTTTCATCCGACATCCATTCACTTCTTCTTTCACAAACTTTACCGAGAGTACCATGGCTCGTCGTGATAAAGGCATTCTTGATTCCACACCACTGTTCTTCGACTGTTCCGTCTGTCGGCAGCTCCGAGGCTCGGGATTCTAACTGTTCAACGTATGCTGTTTTCACCTCTGGATTCTCCAACCGGCGGACGTCGTATCGACACCCGACTTTCTCCTCGCGCCGATGGACACGCGCAACTCTCAGTCGTATCTCGCCAAGGACGAGATGATGGTCAGATGCAATGTCTGAGCTTTGTTTGTTGCGGACATCAAGAAGGCTCCATCTCCATTTTCGGCTGATGCAGATGTGGTCAATTTGATTTTCTGTTCGGCCATCTCGGGATACCTAAGTGACCTTATGTGCTGGTCGATGGGAGAAGAGCGATCCACCGATCACCATGTTATTGTTGCCACAAAATTCTACAAATAGCTCTCCGCTTTCGCTCATCTATCCTAGGCCATGGCGCCGCATGATGCGCTCAAGGTCCTGATTGTCGGAGCCAATCTTTGCATTGAAATTGCCCAAATGGATTTGAATGTCACCCTTCGGAATTTTCTCTACCACGCTTCTAACCCGTGTTCTAAATCTGGCTACGATTATTGTTTCGTTTATCGGTTCCCATCTAATGAGGGCCGCGTATGCCTGCAGGCTTAACAGGAAACCAGTTCCTCGTTCCCGAGTAGCATGTTCTCCTCGTATGCCAGAGTAAAGCAGGACTTGGCCGGACTGTGTCTTGTGTTCTCCAGTGTTAGGCCAACGGACTTCGCTCAGTCCCAGAATATCAAGCATGAGGCGGCTAGCTTCTCTAGCAAGTTGAGCCAGCTTGCCTTGTTGGGCAAGGGTTAAAACATTCCAAGCTCCAATTCGTGTCCGTGTTTTCATGCTAAAAGTCGTCGCCAAAGTTCCAGGTCGATCATTTCTTTCGGATTCCGTAACAAGTTTATAAATCGGGAGCAGTAGGTTGTTAGCCTAAAGTCCCTATGGGGCTGCCATCTTGGACTTAGCTGGCGGGAGCCGCATTTCATAAATACAGCTGCTTACGGCAAGACAGACGTTGTTTGAGCCGCCCCTGACCTGGAGAACAGACGCTCGGTTGTTGTTGCACGCCGCCCCTGACCTGGGGGACAGACGCGTGCAGCCACCTTCTCAGTCTGCATGCGACCAAAGCATCCACCGGGGTTGGGTACTCGATCTACGCTTAGGTTACCCGCAATAAGAACTTAAATTTTAGGCTGAATAAAACAAACTTCAGCTCATTGATTGAGCTGATGAAACTGTGTTAGACTTGTTTAACGAGACTTTTGGTTGCTCGGGTTGTTTTGCAAAACCACAACCGAGCGTCTGTTCTACAGGTCAGAGGTGGTTAAAACAGCGTATGTCTCGCAGCGAGCGACTGAATTTATGAAATGCGGCTCCCGCCAGCTAAGTCCAAGATACCAGCCCCATTGCAAGATAGGAAGCATATTCTTACAACCTACTGCTCCCGATTTATTAAATTGTTACGGAATCCGAAATAAATTACCGACCTGAAATTTTGGCGACGACTTTTAGCATGAAAACACGGACACGAATTGGAACTTTGAACGTTATTAAACCTTGCCCAACAAGGCAAGCTGGCTAAACTTGCTAGAGAAGCTAGCCGCATCAAGCTTGAAATTCTGGGACTGAGCGAAGTCCTTTGGACTACTGCTGGAGAACACAATACACCGTCCGGGCAAGTCCTACTTTACTCTGACATACGAGGAGAACACGCTACTCAAGAAGAGTTGGTTTCGTGTTAAGCCCGCAGGCTCATGCGGCCCTCATTGGATGGGACCGATAAACGGAGGAATAATCGTAGCCAGATTTAGAACACGGGTTAGAAACCTTACAATGGCCCAGTGTTATGCGCCGACTGACGTTAGTGGTTTTCATGAGAAAGGGCAGTTTAACAGTCGACATTCAAATCCACTTAGGTGACTATAACGCAAAAGTTGGCTCCGACAATCAGGACCTTGAGCACATCATGGGACGCTATGGTCTAGAACAGATGAGCAAAAATGGAGAGCTGTTTACAGAATTTTGTGGCAACAACAACATGGTTATCAGTGGATCGCTCTTCTCCCATCGACCTACACATAAGGTCACTTAGGTATCCCGAGATCGTCGATCAAATTGACCACATATGCATCAGCCGGAATGGAGAAGGAGCCTTTTTAAAGTCCGCATTAAAAAAAATCGATTACATTGACCAACACCTCGTGCTTAGTGAAATAAATACGACTGAGAGTTGCAAGTGTCCCGCGGCGCTAGGAAATAGTCAGATGTCGGTACAACGTTCATCGCACAGTGGTTCAAAATTTAAAAAAAAATTGGCAAAAATAAATAAAAAGCTTTTTTGTTAAAGATTGTATGCGGAAAGATGAAAAAATATTTTTTTTTTAAGTTTGCAATTTTTTCTCTGAAAAATGTCTAAGCCATAGCTGTCATGAGTTCGGTTCCAGTTCATTTCCAGCAAAAAAAATTATCATGTAGGAAATTCCACCCGAAGGATACATAAGCGAAGTATCAACAAGAGGCAAATTCAGTAAGATGCCAGAAAAAATGAAGCCAGACGAAATACAAAAAAAAAATTTTTCTTCGTATGGTTGCGCCTCATTTGGACGCCTTTGGCATTTTCCAAGAATTTTTCCCGCCAACCCTATAGGATCAACCAATGCTATTGTATTGCTTTTAAAGGGTTATACCAGTTTCTGCACCAATGCGTAGAAGATAGTTTCTGATATCTTCAAATGAAAATTGTTAATTTATCACGTACAAACATTGCGAAAGAGTTAAGAAATTTCTGAAAAAATGAAAGCTCTGATTTGAGCTGCAAAATGAAAAATTTAATTCTCAATACTACTAATATCTCGGATTTAGAAAAATGACTGGATAGATGTTTTCTATGTTTTTCATGTTATCAGTAATCGTCTGGTTTGAGCTTCATCGAAAAATATTTTCCTAATTGGAAAGTATCATGAAGTTTTGAAAAGTAAAATGAAAAATTAAAAAAGTTAAACAAAATTATCAAATTTAAATTCCATGGAGATACAGATATAAGATTTTAAGAATTCATAACATAAAATCAGTGTTCAATTATCGCCCCTGGCGGAATCAGCGATAGCATCAGAGTTTCTCTTATGGTTGAAATAAACGCTCACTCATTCAGATCATTACGAACCAGACTTAGTGGACTGTATTTTTACTTAATTAATTACAATAAAGCAGACTTCGACACAATCTGACTATGGTCTTCATGGCCTCTAACTAGCCCATTCTGGAATCTCTTACACTCGCCTCAAGGGCCTCTCACACAGGCCACTCGGGCCGCTTACTTATGATCCTTACTCAAGGATGGCTGGTCGGGAAAAGAGATCGAACCAAGGACCAACTTCGGCTCGACCCTGATAGGATCATCTTCGGTCCCGATGATACCCGATGTTTTTGGTGCGCAAAATTGCCGTTAAAGCCAGCAGCATGGCGATGCTTTTACTAGGTCCTTTTGAAGCTTAGAGTGGTTCAACTCGTTCCAGAACATTCCGCCCGCCTTGAAATACGACGGGACGTACGAATTTCGAAACCTGATTTCCATCGATTTGCGCCGCCCGCCGTGACTGTGCTGTCTGCCGTACGTCGGATGTTGCAGAGTGTAGAACCTCCGCCCGCCGTTCACCACACCAGGTTCACCAGATCTGGCGCCCTTTGATGACACGTAACGTTTTCTTGACCTTGTTGTTTGGATGCCATGCAACCACTTGTCAACCACTCTCGTTGCCCGACTTCGTCTAATAGCTCTGATTCTGGGTGTGTGAAAAAGGAAGTAACTTTTTAACTTTTTATTTAAGCATACTTGACCTTTGAACGTGAGCACTGATCTGATTCCCATGACCACGATCAGCGCTCCAATGCTGACTCAGTGCTGACTTGAAGCTCGAATTCTGCCTCCGTCAGTTTTTCAGCCCATAATCGTCCTTTTACACCATCCAACGGTTGAGCAAAACGTTTTAGTTCCCAGACTGACTCAAATCATACTCATACTCAAATCTTATCAGTGCTCAAATTGCTGCTATGGCTTCCGAGTACTGCCTCGACACTTCTGCGGTATTAATAACGGTGACCTGATTTTTCCTACATAGCTCCATAGCAACTTCGCGTTCTCGACGAAGGAACTCTCGAGTTGCTATCAACCAGCTGTAGCACGACTGGCTCACGCTTCCTGGCACCATTGCGACTGCTGAAGACGCCTCGAAAACCCGATCGTGGAAGCTCTGCACCACTGGATGCCTTGCCGACCGTAGATTCGACGATGCCTTCGGAGATATCACCGTAACATTGTCGGAATACATCACTCTTCGCACCAATTTCTGACCAACCAGTTTTGGTCCTTTCTTCATTCCATGAGACATCTCGAAAGTCAAAGATGAGAACAAAACTTCCAGGAAAGATGCAAACCTGTCACCACAAAAAAACACGGAATGAGAATTAATGGTCCAGCAACGCAACGCAATCCATTCAACAGAAACTCACATCATACAGACTGACATACTGGCTCCTAAACCAATTCTATTTAACAAACTCAGCACGACTTTGTTTCAATCAACAGACTCAACTTGATCCAGCCTGCAAACTTAACATAATCTCATCATCAGCATAGCTGACTCTACACACGTATCAATCCGACACATCATCATCGCTCTTAGTACCTTTCATCAGGGCAACATTCACTGATAAACTGACAAATTATGCTATTCGTATCAAATATTCTGATTCGATTAGGGTCTTCTGGATAGCAAACGATAAAGATGGGCTACTGATCCAAATGATTATTCATTCCCTACAGGCTGTAATACAATTCAGCTAGTTATTTCACCAATTTGACTAAACCTCGTGCGAGATGTAAATGCGTGTCCTAGACCCAACGCGTCTTTAGAGACAGTGTCTAGGATGGGCCTCTGATCCCAATGATCAGGCATTCCCAGCAATCAATGGATGTGTACATGCGTGTCCTAAACCCAACTCGTCATTCTTAGTGACGGTGTCTAGGATGGGCCTCTGATCCCAACGATCAGGCAATCCCAGCATGGAATCCTTGCGACTTCAATTGTCACAAGTCCAATGAATTGACGCATACAACTCAAAATGTCTCAAACTGAACCATCCTGTAACCTTTCTTTTAGAACCCTAAAGCTGTCCAGTAACCAATTCTTACAACCAAAAAATCCTCACACGAGGTAGAATAACAATGAAGTAGCCAATAGTTTCGCAAATTGTTCATTACCAATCAAACTGATTCACAACTAAAGGATAAACTAACGCATTCCATGGCGCACCCAACCGAAGTAATCAGGCTCTTTTTCAGCTGACAAAGAATCTTCCAACTTCCTTCAAAACCCGTATGAAGGGCTTCCAGTTCTGCTTTAGTAGACAGCCTGCTTTGAAGACTGAGAGACCGACTCATCACTCTATGTCTTTTCCATCAAGATCAACTTTACTGAAAAATTATTCGTACTTCTAAAACTGATCCCACTGATCAGCAATCTCAACAATGACTCATTCCATAACGAGAAACACCTGAATTCTTTTTCAGGTCACAACTCCAACTAATGGCCACAACTATCACAAGTCCTTTAGTTTGACTTGACTAACGACTTAACTGAATTAAGTAATCGCAAATCTATTCAATGTAACTCCAAATGTTACTCTACGGACTATGGCATGGCCACTTTAGTCTCTAAATCACTATCACATAAATATATGACTGTGGAAGAGTCACTCTTGATCCTTCTGATCAGAACACACGAGATGACTTTAATGTTCCTTTGATACAGTTACCGACTCAACAATCACATTTAATGGCCACCAAAATACGACCCAACACAAACTGTATATATATATGTATCTACAGTCTTCATTCGATAATTTAACACAAGAAATCTCATGAGAGTATTTATTTCTATAACACGAAAGCACTATCGCTTAACGATTCACACAAAAAGAAAGCTTTCATATTTATTTTGGCAAACACAAAAAATCGCTTGCTTATGGCTTGAAGACTCAAACTCAATTACTTGAATAACCGGCTATTAATGGTATCAATTATTCTAAAATACTATCGATTGTATCTATCTCCTTGATCAATTTGACACATAAAGTTTCTTTATCAGATAATCACCGAACAAAATTTATTGTAAGCTTATCGCATGGTACATGCAATGCAAACTCCTTTTGAAATTATTGTGAGATTTAAGATTCGAAATGCTATCTGAAATTCATGTGAACCGTGTTCAGTACAAAGATGGCAATATTTCAGATTCATTATAATCTCTTAATTTAGCAGTAGTTCACTTAATCGTTCTCAATTGATTGTGATTCATTATTTTGCGATCACTTTCACGTCGAAGGAATGCCAAGAATGGATATTTGTAATGCTTACGTTTGACATATGGTAATTACAAAACTAATTACAAAAACAAATTTCGAGTAACAAGATTTTTTCAATATAACGAAATCAAACCAGCGTACCTTGGAACTCCGTGGTGAACTTCAAGGGTAATTCTCGAGGGTTGAATATCGACACCAGGACCAATGTTGTTGTTTTTCCTGTCATTACTTGGGTTCCAGCCTCTCTCGCTTCCGCAGCACCGCAAATAAGTAAATCCTTGACATGGGGTACTATTTGAGTTCGAGGAGACACTCTTGGTGGAAATATCCTGATTAATTTCCAACCATCATTCAACATTAACTAACATGGCTGCAGACTAGCTCGCATGATTCGGTACTGTTTCCTCGACGTTTTTTGACTTCCGCTTCGGTTGGACAATTGACAAAATTGGAACCATCTTACTGTCATTCGATTCAGCGAAGCCTGTGCTAACCTTCTGTTCCAACTAAGGCTCTCCTTCGGTTGACTGAAATTAGAAGTTTTTTTTTAACTTCTTTTTTTAGCCAAAAGAACCTATTTACCAAACAAATTCCCCTGAGGCAGGTAAACGCTGAACACACGACGAATAAAGGGGTAAGTGATCTTTTATTTATAGAGCTCCTTTCCACAAAAATTATCTGAATTGATAACAACACTTATTATTTGGCAAAACAAGGTCTTAAAGCAACGAACCACATTTTTCACATTGACGTGTTAATGTTTTATTTCGATTTTGCTTTTCGACGTTCTTGACGTTTTTGACGTTCTTGTACTATTTTCCATCCGATCGTTATTTTCAAACCAATTATTATAGCAATGTAGTGGGCTCATGAAAGCAACAAAGGGCTCATGACTAGCAACCGGATAGTGATTCCTACATTTTTTCGGAATGCTTGCCACAAACTTCTATGTTGATGCATGAATATGAATATGCAAACCAGAACTATAAACGACATCTATTGGCTATTTGAAGAATCTATGGAATGTGCAGAATCTTTAATTTCCATCGACCAATGTCCATCGAACATAGTAACGACAAGATGGACAATATTTGGAGCATTGACCACGCCTCGATGAATTATAGCAACTTTGGCAAATCAAGAAAGAGTCATTCAATTTTTTTTTATGCCTTTTCGTTACACTCTACCGATGTAAGCCATTAGAAATTCGTCTATTGAATATACTTAACCGTGAATTATCAATAATTTCCATGACAAACAACATTCAAACAGCACGTTCGTATTCAATTAAAGAGTAGAAAATGTAATTCAACAAATTTTAAGGAAATTTGTGGAAACTATTGTGAAGAATAAGTGTGGATATTCCTAAGCGCTACTCATCGAACTTACTGCACAGTTGAGGATGATTTAAAAAACGATTTATCGACTCAAAATCCTTCAATCTCAAGTACCTTAGTACATCTGACACACGTCGGACACTTTTCTCACACAATCTCACACACGTACCCTGATGCTACTAGATCGCACGGCTATTCATTTATCCGGCTCGAAGGACCAATGTTCAATTATCGCCCTGACGGATTCAGCGATAGCATCAAAGTTTCTCTTATGGTTGAAATAAACGCTCACTCATTCACAACATTACGAAGTAGACTTAGTGGACTGTATTTTTACTTAATTAATTACAATAAAGCGACTATGGCCTACATGGCCTCTAACTTGCCCATTCTGGCATCTCTTAAACTCGCCTCAAGGGCCTCTCACACAGGCCACTCGGGCCGCTTACTTATGATCCTTACTCAAGGATGGCTGGTCGGGAAAAGAGATCGAACCAAGGACCAACTTTGGCTCGACCCTGATAGGATCATCTTCGGTCCCGATGATACCCGATGTTTTTGGCGCGCATAATTGCCATTAAAGCCAGCAGCATGGCAATGCTTTTACTAGGTCCTTTTGAAGCTTAGGGTGGTTCAACTCGTTCCAGAACAATCAGGTTATATTCAAAACCACAATTCAATGTCTCAAATCTGAGTTGTACTTTCAAATCAAGTTTTAAGAAGAAAAAAAAAAGAAATGAAAAAATTAGATTCAAAGCTAAGAGCCAAAGCAGGAATTGCACCAAATATGTGTTTCGACTTAATATCTTTGAAATACAATAAAACGTTTTAATGAGATATTCAGTATGATTCGCATCAGACAAAAAATTGTTTTCAAATTTGTTATTCTAAATGTGAGAAAAGTTTCAAACTTCATTCAATGCCCTCAAATCAAAAGGGGTATACCTAAGTGAAAAATGATCGGTTGAACAAAAAAAAAACAGGATAGAGATGTTTAAAACATAGAATCAGTTTACTTTGAAAAAAGTCAGATAAGGAATCTAAATAAGTTTAGTACCTTAAACAAAGATCCTGAGTTCTCAAAATTTAGAAAAACCATGAAACTATACTTCAGTAGCTGAAGAAACAACACAGGACTTGAAAATCTCAATGAATTGAATCTTAAAAAAGATAACATTTATAACATAGAAATATACATAATAAGAGAATCACTCAATGACATTAGCACTTGAAACTCAACTATGAGATCGTTTCAGTGATGAAAATGATTTGAGAATGATCATTTGGAAAATGGTATGCTGAATTCAGTATATTTACTTGAGTAGAGGATATAATTTTGGTTCAGTATGTTGAAAATGTTTCAATTCGAATTTCAAATCTAAGACAAAAATTGGATGAAAAAACTTAGTACTGTCGATTGGTCCAATTTAAGCTACTACAGTTTAAAAAAGGAAGGAAAAGGGTTAAGAATGGATAAACAAATGGAAATTTTAATAATAATGATTGAAAAGTGAAAAGTTATAATAATACCACACTTTAGAAACAAATTTCAAAATATTTTTCGAGAAGGTAAACTTTTAAGTTAATCAGAGGTGTAAAGATAAAATATTGAAATTTGAAATTTGCAGAAGAAATTTTTTTAATGCATTTTTCATTGAACTCGTTTCAAAATCGACATAAGAGATAACGACTGTTAAATTTTCATTTATTTTATTTTTTTATTTACATAGTATTCCGTCTTACGACATAACTTGACGAACATAATTCCTAAAATTCACTCGGTCCATGGCAACCGTTCTCCAATTTCTCGGGCACCCCACGTTCGCCAGATCACGCTCCACTTGGTCTAACCACCTCGCTCGTTGCGCCCCTGCTCGTCTTGTTCCTACCGGTTTCGTGGCGAACACCTGTTTTGCAGGACAGTCATTAACAGTCAACAGTCATTGTTAAATTATCATAAAAACTAAATAATTCACTTTAATTAGATGTAGACTATCAAATGAATCTACATGGTTTTATTTCAAGAAAAATCTTAAAATTTCTAAAGAGAAGCATAATTTGAACTAAAATCGATCCTGTGTGTTTAGTAATCTTTGATAATTACATCTTATTAACAAAATTTATTGATACAAAACGTTTCCACTACTGAAAACATTGTAAATTATTGATTAAAGACAATAAAAATACTTTTTTCCACTTTAATTTTCAGTTTCGCCAAATTCACGGTTTCGCCATATTCACGGTAAATTTTTTTTTGACCATGATAAAATCGAAAAACTACTGTAGTTTTATTAAAGTAATGTTAAAACTATTTTTCTCAGGAGGCCCCCTGAGCCGTGAAGCTCGGGGCAATAGCCCCTATTGCCCTCCTCCATTAATCCGACCTTGCTTACATGTTTTTTCACATTCAAATTACACAGATTGTTAATTATTTTCCAACACATGTTGATTTTAAACATTTCCAGAATTATTACGGTTCTTTCCCAAAATTTTCAATTAACCACTTATTAGACTCTGTGACGTGTGAATTTCATTGACCTAATATGACGACAGTGATAAACCTTTCTGGAACAGCAGCGAACTGGCTTCGACAACAGACTTTCGATAGATGAATGAGTAGGTTGTACGTCCGCAGATAATTAGTTTTCCTTGTTTCCCATCATGTAGCGCTCCATCAACGGGAGATGATCCTTCACTAATCTTTACCTCCAGAGCAGGTCCCCAGGGGCCATCATCATTCGTGGCCGTCCGTCGTTTCTAATTACGTTTGGGTTTGACTTTTGGACTGTGTTAATAGAGTTTTTTTTATTGGTGCCTCTTTCGATGGATGCTCGCGCTAGAGCTAGTTAGTTGATATCTTTTGTCTTGGGCAGCTCACGGCGGATGGCGACCGTGAATAAAAGTTCTAATAGATGCGTATTCGGTTTCCTGCATTCCTTTAGCTCTCATGTTTTTCGGAAGCATGTCGTTGTGACCACCATCTGAGCCGGTTTCGGGAGTTTTTTCTTTCTTTGAAAGGTTGGTGGATTTATTCCGATGACACCATCCAATCGTAACACGTTACTAATGTCAATGAGCTGCCAGATGGCCACATGAATATTCTTCCCCGGCGATAGCCAAACCAAGTCATGTATCCGCCACTGCTCATCCTAAGCTATGCATGGGCATCTGAAAGCTATTCACATTTTCCAATATCTGAATCCAAATAAGATCACCTACGGGGTGTCAACGTGTATTTGGATGGTTTGAATTCATGGCATTCATATGTGTAGCCTAATTAGCGTTTAATTAACAGATGTCGACGCTTGTGTTTTAATTAGTTTCGGAAAAATTCAATCCCAAAGTGCGGTTTTGGTTTTCAATCTTTTCGGAAAGCTGCCATCGTTTGCGCCAGGCACCACATAATGGCAATCGATGTCAACACAAGTTTGGCTGGATGACTCTCGCTTTAAAATACGAAAACAATCTCGTTTTTTTGGAACCAGCTCGATCGGGAACGTCTCATAAAAACGGCTTGTGTCGCATCGCATCATCATCATTATTCGTTCTTCATTCTGTCGGCTTTTTAACTGCTCGACTCCTAAATGCAGCTGCAGTTGAAACGAGACGCAACAATCGAACAGTGTCATGCATCTCCACAGATGGCATTTATGATGCGTTCTTCGCCAGCTCTCGAAAATGGCAGTGGAACGATGTGACCTGATTTTGTTTTTGTTTGTCGTTAGAAAACAAATACAGTTTGGAAAATGAGACTCGTTCGAGCATATGTTTTCGAACCCTATAAATAAATGATTGTATGTTTATGTTTGTCTGTCGAACAAGATTGTAAAACTTGGAGCATAATAATTACACGGAATGCAAGTTTTATGATACATGGGAAAATATTAAGAGCTGGGAAATGATTTGAAGGTTTTTTTACTTTTTTGGGAAAAAATCGATTCATTAATAAAGTCCGAATTGGAGCTTTAGATTATTGAGATTATAATTGTGAATAATTTATTTCTCAATGTAACAATACTCTTGAACGTCTATCCTGAGAATTGATTTATGAAATCGTAATTTTTTATGGAAAGTAAAGTTTTATTCAAATATGAATTATTGAAACGTATAGCAATACTAATAGCAAAAAAAAGGTAGTAATCCACTAAGCAACACAACAAACTGTGCTTAATTTCACTCAGACTAGATAACTCTAAGGCGACCCTCAAACCCCCACAGTTAAAAACTTGTGAAAAAAAGGTAAAAATTTCATAAAAAATCAGTATTAGTTCTTGCAACACTTTTAAAATTAAAAATTTATTGGAAAAAACAATTTTAAAAAATATTTTATTTTTTACTAGCTGACCTGGTGTGCTTTGCTACACCTTTCAAAATATAAATGAAATTTTTATAGTTTTGAAGGTATTATTTTAAATCAAATCACAACATAATTCAAAAGAAACCGCTTTAACATGAGAGCTGTAGCTTTGTAATGCAATACAGACATCTTTATTCTTTATGTTCTCTGAATTATGATCTATGAATTTGTTTTCAAGATTTGATAATTTAAACCGGTTTTTGAAAGCTGCCTAAGTTCTTTGATTATTGAATTGGTATAATTTGTCCTTGCACTTTCTGCCAGAGGAGCTCACGAACTATACCATATGAATATTTTAAGTATCTAAAAAACGTCAAATGGCTCATTTGGCTCCATTTGTTTGATAAGAGTTTTCGAGTTATGTAAATTAAAAAAATATAAACCTGACTTATTAAAAAACCCAAAAATCCTCACATATAAAATAAAGTTCCAAAGGTTGATAATTTTTTAAGCTATAAAAAACATAATTATGGAGCCCCCTCCTTTCTTACCCTCTCCATACTGTAAAGTGTAAGGGTCTATAACAACCGTAGAAACATATCTCGTTACCAAATACCTTTTCATGCCATAGTTTATTCCATTTGCTGGCTTCGTTAGTATAAATTGAAAACTCATGCTTACAAAATTCTATTGGGCTCACCTCCCTCTTCCTATGTATGTACCTACTCACTGGAAGGAGGTCGGTGTGTCAAATAATCATTGAACCAAACCAAAATAATTTTTTATGTCAAATTTTGCCCATTTGTTTGATAAATTTCTCGGATTTTGTAAAAAAAATGTATGTAAGCCCTCCTTTTCCATTCCTATATTCCCAATCCTTTCCTCCTACCGCAAGAAAGGAATCGTTTAACATAGAAATATTTCTCGTATTGAAATACCATCCCTTGTTAGAGATGTATTGGCTGCGATGGACTTAACTTACTTTTCCGAACTCTATCTATTCTTTAAAGCTATCGATCTTATTCTGTAGACTATTTCTCAATCTGTTACTAATTTTTAGTTAGAGCAAGAAATGTAAACAGTACAAAGACAAATTCAATCTTGGCTCTTTCAACCTACTGGATTGAGCCGTTTCAATTGAATGATTATAAAAAATAAAAATACCATCCCACGCCAAATTTGATTTTATTTGCTTAGTTAGTTCTTGAGTTTTGCATAGGCTTGAAACGGAGTCCATCCCTCCTTCCAATCTCCTCATTAAATGGAAGGTTGAGAACTTAATATTTAGCTTAGCTTGATTGACTACTCACTCACATCCACCTTTAATCATTGAACCCGAAATGCTTTATTCATAGTTTGGAATTAAAGATTAAAATTGATCAGTTCCGTTCGTTTTCTGTAGTGTATTTTATTCAAGTTTTAATTTATCGGTATGACAATTGTATTCAATCAAATTCATATAGAATTCCATAATCGCAGGCGTGGCTCAGTAGAAGGAATTCCGCATTGCCAAAATTTAAACAAAAAATGAAAAGATTTTGTGATTAATCAACAAAACTCAAGACAATTAATAAATGGTACGAAATAAAAAAAAACTATTTTTTATTCTTCGATCAATAATCAATATATTCCCCAGGCTTAGTATAGATTTTGTCGTTTATAAAAGTTTACGCTTTGCTATAACGTGTTTATACACGTATCACCCTGCTTCTTAATTATTATAGAACACTGTATTGTCAGATGTCTAAAAATTCTTTCTGAATTATACGTGTTTTTTTATGTAGCTTTGTAGCTTTAAACGACCCTTTTTACCTTGTAAAACGATATGACTACAAAAGCAAAATTATTCACAGTAACCGTAACCGAGCTTGTAAGCACACAAAAAAATCTTAGTTTATCAAAAAAAATAGTTTTGCATAACTTCAGGCGTTTTCTGCAAAAGTGCCTGAATATATGCTGCTTTCTATTCGCCTTGTGCACTTCCATCTGTACCGTTGAGCCGTCAACACGTACGCCGGAGCATCGTATCGTTGCTGTGTACCTGCAGGAACATTTTTACATTATTTATTTTTTCCTTACCTGTTTTCAATCAGCACTTTTCAGTGCTAAAATTATTTTCATTTTCTTTTATTCATATTTTCTCTTTTCTTTCCAGCATGGGGAAGTCATCGGCCGGTTCAAGGGCCGGAAGAAAACGGATTGCCGAACCTAATTCAGGTCCATCGCCAAAAAAGTTGAAATTTCCAATTCATTCGACGTCCTTCATAACATCGGTGATGAGGAAATATTCATATTTAATTCTGATAAGAGTACTAAGAAACCTTCTTCTTCTTATACTCTTAAAAACGAAAAGGTTCCACCAATTACGGTCACGATTCCTGACGTCAATGCCTTTCGAAAAGAAATCGTCACTTCCGTCAAGGATGTGAAGATTTCTTTTCAGATCGGCCGAAGGGGAACTGCTCGTATTTTGGCGGAATCTTTTAATGATTTTCAAAAATTTTTAAATTATTTGAATAATAAAAAACACCATTTTTTTACGTACGATACTAGAAGTGATCGTCCTTTTAAAGTTGTACTTCGTGGTCTCACCGGCGATCAGACACCGGATGAGATCACAACTGAATTAAATTCTTTGTTAGGTTTTTCTCCGATTCAAGTAATTCAAATGAGGAAAAGAACCAACACGAATAATGTCAGTAGTGTTGGTTTTGCTCCTGAGCTTTATTTGATCCATTTTAAAAAGGATCAAGTTAATAATTTGCAAATTCTTGAAAAGGCTCGTCTTATGTTTCATAGTCGAGTCAAATTCGAACCTTTTCGAAAATCTTCAACCAATTTCCTTCAAAATATTACGCAATGTCGTCGTTGTCAAGCTTTTTGTCACGGCACTAAAAATTGTAGAATGAATGCCAGATGCATGCTTTGCGGCTCATTCGATCATGAAAAATCTAAATGCCTTTTTGGTGGTGATAAACCACAAACAGAATTTTTCAAGTGTGCAAATTGCACAGGTAATCATTCCTCGAATTCGCTAGACTGTCCCATCAGGGCAAAAATGATTGCTTCTAGGTAAAATCCCAAAGTTTCCAGAAAAGTTTCTTCTCCTCCTTCCTCTTTTTCGTCTTCACACGTCGGGCCGGCAAACAACCTGCCTGTTCGCGGTCAGCCTCGGCCTACATTGGAATCACGGCTGGGTAATACCCGAAGTGATTTTAATGTTACTTGTGCTGATTCTGCGCCCCAGACTCGTTGTTTATTGTTCTCAGAGGTGGTTGAAAATGGGTTTCCCTCTTCAGGTTCAACTAATAAAAATGGGAAAAACCAAGTCTCAACGTTCATGCGAAGGCTTGGGAAAATCCCCGAAATTCAAATACTTGTTCTTCTCCTTCATTTTCTGATCCTAACAATTTTGTTGATTTGGGTGAGATTACTGAGGAAAAATTAAAAATTTTGCATCAAAATTTAATGGAAATGATGCAACTAATGTTGAAAGCAAATTCAATGTTTGAAGCTTTCCAAACTTCTTTTAATTATGCTAACAAAATTATTATGACTTTACGATTCCCTTATGGATCCAAATAGATGTTTAAATATTATGAATTGGAACGCTAGATCTTTGCTGGCTAACCAAGATGAGTTCTTTTTATTTTTTGAAAACCCAAAACATACATATTGCTGCCATCACTGAAACTTTTTTAAAGCCGGACAATAACTTGAAAAGCAATGCTTTCTTTAAAATTTTGCGAAATGATCGACTTGATCGACAAGGTGGGGGTGTAGCTATTGTCATCAATAGTCGTCTCAAATTTAGACTTCTTCCTTCTTTCAATACAAAAGTCTTAGAAACAATTGGAATTGAATTAGAAACTTCTATGGGGAAAATTATAATTATTGCCGCATATTTGCCTTTTCAATGTAGCGGTGAACAGAAAAATTTTTTGAAGGGAGATTTACAAAAACTCACCAGAAACAAATCTAATTTTTTTTATTATTGGTGACTTTAATGCAAAACACCGATCTTGGAATAATATTTCATCAAATTCAAATGGGAATATTTTATTTAATGACTGCTCTGCAGGTTATTATACTGTTGAATATCCTAATGGGCATACTTGTTTCTCTTCGATTAGAAATCCCTCCTCAATTGATTTGGTTCTAACGGATTTAGGCGAGCATTGTAGTCAATTAGTTACTCATGCGGACCTCGATTCAGACCACCTTTCAGTAACTTTTTCTTTATCCCAAAGTTCCATTGAAAACCCTTTAAAATCAACTTTTAACTTTCAAAAAGCTGACTGGGAGCGATATAGGAATTTTATTGAACGTAATTTGGATGTAAACGTTCCACTGAATTCAATTGAAGATATTGATTTGGCTGTAGAAAATTTGACAACTTCAATAGTCAATGCTAAAGCCGCTTCAATACCTAAAGTTAAACATAAATTTAATCAACCTTTAATTGATGATGATCTTCAGTTTTTGATACGACTGAAAAACATTCGTCGACGCCAATATCAACGTACTAGGGATCCTTATTTGAAATTTATTTATTGCGACCTTCAAAAAGAGATCAAACGTCGTATAAATTTCATCCGCAATGAAAATTTTGCTAAAGCAGTAGAGGACATAAAACCCTACTCAAAGCCATTTTGGAAATTAACTAAAATTCTGAAAAAGCCCCAGAAGCCAATTCCTACTTTGAAAGATGGGGATAAACTTCTTTTAACTAACGCAGAAAAAGCTAAAAAATTAGCCCAACAGTTTGAGTCTGCTCATGATTTTAATTTAAACGTTGTTAGTCCAATTGATGCTCAAATTTCCCTTGAATTTGATGATATTTTTTCTTTGCAAAATGTATTTGAAAGTTCCTGTGAGACAAATATTGATGAACTTAAATTAATTTTCAAAAAATTTAAAAATATGAAAGCTCCGGGGGAAGATGGGATTTTCTATATTCTTATTAAAAAGTTGCCTGAAAGCACTTTAAATTTTTTAGTTAAAATCTTCAATAAATGTTTTCACTTGGCTTATTTTCCAAATAAATGGAAAAATGCCAAAGTAACTCCAATTTTGAAACCTGGAAAAGTGCTTCAGAGCCTTCAAGTTATCGACCAATTAGTTTGCTTCCTTCTTTAAGTAAACTATTTGAGAGAGTTATTTTGAATAGAATGATGATTCACATTAATCAGGATTCTATTTTCTTTGATGAACAATTTGGTTTTCGTCAAGGACATTCTACTACACATCAACTTTTGAGTGTAACTAATATGATTAACGCTAGCAAATCTGATGGTTATTCAACTGGTTGCTCTTCTAGATATTAAAAAGCTTTTGACAGTGTTTGGCACAAAGGTTTAGTAGCTAAATTAGCTCGATTTGATTTTCCTGTATATCTCACTAAAAATATTCAAAATTATTTGACTAGCCGAACCTTCCAAGTAAGCTATCAAAATTCATGCTCTGAAAGGACTCTCATTAGAGCTGGGGTCCCTCAGGGCAGTATACTTGGGCCGATTTTATACAATATTTTTACTTCTGATCTTCCTGATGTACCAGAAGGAAAAGGTAGAAGATTATTTGCTGATGATACTTTGCTTTCAGCCAAAGGTCGAAATTTACGGGTGGTACGCAGTAGATTGCAACAAAATTTAAATTCCTTTTTGAATTACTTGAAAATGTGGAAAATTTCTCCTAACGCTTCCAAAACTCAACTTATTTTATTTCCCCATAAGCCAAGAGCTCAATTTTTAAAACCTAATGAAAATCATTCCATAACTTTTAATGGGGTTTCATTAGAATGGTCTGATCACGTGAAGTACTTGGGACTCACACTTGATCGGAATCCTACTTTTAAAAATCACATTGAAGATATTCAATCAAAATGTAATAAATACACTAAATCTCTTTATTCTCTCATCAACAGGAAATCCAGGTTGTGTCTGCGAAATAAGATGCTAATCTACAAACAGGTGTTTCGACCAGCGATAATGTATGCAGTTCCGATTTGGTCTAGCTGCTGCGCGACGAGGAAAAAAGCCATCCAGAGGATTCAGAACAAGGTTCTGAAAATGATTTTGCGGCTTCCACCTTGGCACAGCACCGAAGATCTTCATCAGATTGCGGGCATTGAATCGATCGAAGAGATGGCCAACAAAATCATCTCCAACTTCAGAGGCAAATCGATGCAGTCTTCCATCGCAGAGATTTGTTCTCTTTATAATTAGTTTCATTTTAGGATAGTGTTTAGTTTTAAGTTTAAAATATTTTTTGCCATTACAGGATGTTCTCCTACATTAAATACTTGATTGCGCTCAGCAAGTTTAAATCCTATCAATAAATTTTTATTATCTAGTTAACTATAGGGCTCTGAACAGTTCATTATTGAGCTGAACACCTAATTTAAAGTAATAATGTAATATAAATGTAATGATGAATTGATACAAATAAAGACATATTTAAAAAAAAAATATTTGCCTTGTGCACAGGTTTCAATGTAACATGCCATCAAAAAATTTCCACGGAAATGTCTTAGGAAATCGGAGGTGTCTTGATCGCCGTGGAAAATGGACTAAACGCAATTCTTTTGGTTTTAGATAACTGTGAACATTTAGAATAAACCGCTCTGAAAATGAACTTAGGTTGGAGATCTCTTTATCTTTGTTGGATTTATCTAAGACCAAATAGCTGCCTCAGCAACTACGAATCTTATATCGCCGCCGTTCATCACGAGATTCCGTCATCGTGGTTGGTGATTACAATCTTCCACATCTTCACTGGACCTTTGATTGCGATCTCAATAGTTTTCTGCCGACTAACATCTCAAGTGAAGTCGAAATCGCGTTAACTGAAACTTTACTTTCTGCTGTTTTACATCAACTTTGCGTTATACCGAACAACAATATGCGTTTCTTGGATCTTGCCTTTTCAAACAATCCCGTCAACGTGATCATTTTTGAATCACCCATTTCGATCATTCCTGTCGACCGACATCACAAGCCGTACATTTTATGTCTTGAGGTCGATCACTATAAATGTAAACATCTAGAGCTCGGCTTTGATTTTAAACAGTGCGACTTAGATCTGGTTGCCGCTCCATTCGGATCAACTGAATGGGATTCTGTAGGAACTGCTAACAATGTGGATTCCGCCGTCGAGATTTTCTACTGTGTTTTGAAAAACAAAGTTCCCTTGAAACATCCCCAGAGATTCGAACAAACGAGCCATCCATGGGGAACTCTGAACTTAGACGCCTCCGGAATCAGCTAAGAAAGGTTCGTAAATGTTACAATCGAAATCGCTCTGAAGTTGATCGTGGTCATCTGCGACGCCTAAAACGCGAGTTTAAAGATTTAAATGACCCGCTCCACAGACAGTATGTCTTGCGTCTCCAAGAAAACCTGAAAAATGATCCGTCATCGTTTTGGACACATTTTAACAACAGGAGACGTAACGCCACTATTCCGGTCGATGTAAGTTTTAACGGTGTCACTGCATCTAACCTGACTGAATCAGCAAACATGTTTGCTGACTTTTTCCAAAGCGTCTACTGTTCGGTGAGTATTGGCACTGATAGAAACTACCTCGCAACGTTGGATTCTCATGATAAAAATTTGCCCATTCCACGCTTCTGTGAACAAGATGTGTATGAGAAGTTGTCAACAGTAGACGCAACGAAAGGTTCTGGTCCTGATCGCATAGCTCCCATGATTTTAAAACATTGCGCTGTATCTTTAGCTGCCCCCATTTTTTGCATCCTAAACCACTCTCTAGCTGATAGAACTTTTCCTAGTGCTTGGAAAATTGCTGCCAGAACTCCGATACATAAATCGGGTAGTTCTCACTGTGTAGAAAATTATCGCCCCATCTCAATTTTAAACTCAATCTCGAAAATCTTTGAAGTCCTGATGCACAAACGATTGTATGCTGCTGTAAAACCGTTAATCTCGGAATCCCAACATGGATTCGTGAAGAAACGGTCGACTGTTACCAATCTGATGCGCTACGTTAGTTTCCTTAGTAATAGCTTAGAGAAAGGATGCCAAGTGGATTCAATCTATATCGACTTTGCGAAAGCTTTCGACCGTGTCCCGCACAGAATTCTCATTGAAAAGATGGATCGACCAGGTTTCCAAGCTTGATCGCATCATACCTCACTCATCGTCATGCTTTCATAAAAATTAATCACGCTCGATCAAGAACATTCGCAACGCCAGCTGGTGTTCCACAAGGAAGTCACCTTGGACCTCTTCTGTTCGTAATTTTTGTGAATGACTTGTGTCAAAGGCTTCAGTCCGACACACTGCTCTATGCCGACGACCTGAAGCTGTTCAGAAAAATTATCAGTGCTGTTGACTGTCTTACGCTACAAACTGATGTCGGACGATTAGAAAACTGGTGCCTCTTCAATGGAATGACGGCACACGTTAAAAAGTGTAAGATAGTCAACTTTTCTCGTGCGCCTTGGATCTGTCTTGGAGAATGTGAAATCTATTCTCGACCTTGGTGTGAAAATCGATAGTAGATTAACATTCGCTGAACATATCGCGCTTACGTCCGCGAAGGAATTTGCTGCTCTGAAAATTTTGCGTCGTAACACCAAGGACTTCGACGACGTTTATGCGCTCAAAGCAGTTTACTGCTCCTCTGTTCGTAGCATGATGGAATACGCCGCCCAGGTGTGGGCTCCCTCACAGAGCACACTCTGCTACCGCCTTGAACGTATCCAGCGAAGCTTCGTAAGGTACGCTCTACGGCGCCTTCCTAGGAACGAACCACTTCGACTCCCGCCTTACGAGCAAAGGTGTGCCCTGATAAATATGGCTTCACTAGAAAAACGTCGGGCTGAACTACAACAAGTTTTTATTTTTGATGTCTTAACAAATCGTATCGACTCCTCTTACATACTGAAACGTGTCAACATTTTCATATCCTCCAGGACACTTCGACAACGTCAATTCCTTTGGATACCTTACCACCATACTGCATATGGCCGAAACCATCCCATCGATAAATTTTGTGAACTTTTTAATTCAGTGTACCATCGTTTAATTATGATATGTGTAAGCGTAGATTTTAATTAGTGTTAAGCACTTTTCCTTAGTTTTAAGTCAAAGTCTGTACGGTTATCTAACCAAAGACGAACTCAATAAATCTTTATAGGATAGAGTTTCAATCGATGGATCGCCCGTAAATCGGGCATAAATTAGTTCACTCAAACCGTGAATCTCGAATTAGCATATTACCAGCTTATCGGAGACATATTTACGAATTGACTAAACTGCTATCCGACTAAACTATTTTTGGGCAAAGCTTGTCTTAAATGAATGATAGAAAATCACTCAATACCAACGTGTTAACGATGGTTATTGAAAATTTCTTAATATTTTATTTGGATTATCATTTCTATTACAATTTCATGTTAGCTGGGTAGTACTTGACTTATGTGAAAATTTTAAGAAACCCCCCCCCCCCCCCTCCCTTCATATCTCTTCACTGGTAAAATGGGGGTGTTCTTAACCAACATTGGAACATTTTTCGTACCCAAATACCCTCACACGCCAAATTTGGTACCATTTGCTTGATCGGTTCTCGAGTAATGCAAACATTTGTCTTTTGTTTGGGAACTTCATGTGAGAAGGAGGGGTCTTAAACCACAATAGGAACCTTCTCCGGCCTTCAATACCCCCATCTGCCAAGTTTCACGCAAGTCGGCTCAGTAGTTTTCGAGTCAATAGAGAACAGACAGACATCCATTTTTATGTACATAGAAAAGTTAGTTGGGTTGTACAGTATTAAAAAAAAATAATTGAAAGCTTTATTGAAAAACTTGATCCAATTGAATGAAAAAAAAACATGTTGGTTGGTTGAAATTCGTATGTACTCAATTTATGAATTTCACGATGCCTGCGATTGCATATTGTTATGACACTAGTCACTACCTACTACAATAGAAGATATTCTTATAAAAAAAAATTAAACATCTTTGATGTATGGAAAACTTTCTGTGTCAGAAATTTGCGTTATCTGATTATGTATTTTTCTGCAATTTTGGCAACCTTGTCAAATTTGAGGTGTTTTGGTTGGCTTTTGACATTACATATGCAAATTTTCCCCAAATTACTATATCAATGTCAATTTAATTTATTCTTTCATATTAATTTCTTCAAAATCTTCGTGCTAATTGCTCATACTAACATCTAGAAATTAGTAGGCTCAGCTTATAACTGTCTAGTATTGGATGAAGACGAAGTTATGAGAGTATCAGACGTGGAAGAAAAACACCGATAGCCAAATATTATTCATTCAAACCATCAGGGTAGGAGGAAAAAAAATATGTATCACCGGCCTCTGGTCGTGTTTACAAGGGTCTAATAAATAAATAACTGAGAATTATGGATTTCCACAGATCGTCTAACTAAAGTTTGAAATGTTTGCTGCATCTTTACTGTTCCTAAGGCGAAGTCTGCCTCAGGTCAAGGCAAGTGAAGGTGCAGACAGAGCTCAACTTGATTAATTTATGAGTTGAATACATAGATGCATCATAGATAATGCCGGGTGGATCAGTTAGAATGAATACATATTACCATACCATAGGCCACACCGAGGGAAAACCATAAGACCAACAGCTTCGGAGAGAGAAGCCTCAACCGACTGTTGTGAGAATTTCTACCTCCTTAACTTCAGTCTTCCTCATCGACTCGATGTCAGCTGATGGCTTAGGAAAACATCAAATGTAATAAATCATTCAACCAAATGATTGCAGCCGGTGATTCCGGCAGAATGCTTGTTTGACCAGAAATCCGGACGGACAGAATCGGTCCCGCTATGGTTCCTCTGCTCGCTCTCCTAACCTCCTAGTTTTGTTCTTGGAAAATGCTGCCGAGTGCGTCGGCGAATGAGGTTCTACTTCTCTCGGGACTTACATCTGGGATTAAATTATTTAAATAAATAATACACTAAACACAACTCCCGCTCACCAATCAATGAGCCAAGAGGCACCGGCTGAGTTGTTGGGAAAATGTCTCGGAGAAGCATCAAGCGAAGATGGAAAGTTATTGCTTTCGTAGCGCAACATAATTGATTTTATGATGCTAGAAAAAACAATTGATCAATATTCTCGGAAGAAACAACTATTTTGTCAGAGTGTTTTTGGTAGCTCAAAGATTTTCACTTGGATCAAATGTTTAAAAAAGGATTGTAGACTTTGAATCTTTAAGAGTAATATATCAAGTTTTCGAGTGCTTGTTTTATCGGAGAAATATTTTAATAAATTAATTGAATAATTTTCTATTTCATCTCATGTTTGTTTTGTGAATTAAACTTTTTATTCATTTTCTCTTTATTTTTAAGAGTCTCAAAAATAAGCTTTATACTGAAACCTTTTTAGGGTTTCAGTTGTTGACAATGTTTGCGTATTGGAGTTTTGGTTCTATTGAAACAGTATAAACACGATCAATATATTTAACAGAACTGTTAAAAAATTTGTATGATAACAATAACATATTTTAATTACATGTGTTAAAGTGGATTTCCCTCAAATTGCACTGACTAAATAGATATGTTGATCTTTCAGCCATTTCGTCAATAGGAAGTATGCGCATATTACCCAATATGCGCATTTATGAGCACTTTCCCCTAACTAAATTAGCTCGATTTGATTTTCTATAGATCTTTCTCAAATGATTCAAAATTATTTGACTAGCCGAACTTTACAAGTAAACAAAAATCCATGCTTTGAAAGGACACCCATTAGAGCTGGTGTACTTGGCCCAATTTTAGCTGACCTGGCAAACTTTGTTGAGCCTCTGAATTTCGTAAAAATAATGTACATTTAGGTAAGCAGGAAGAAAGCAAATAATTTTCTTCGTTAACACTAGAAGGACCGGCAAATTGAATATACCTATTCGGACCGTGACCAGTCAAAATGACTGGTAAAGGGGAAATCTTTTCTATCAAAATATTTTTAATTTTGTTAAATTTTCCTATCGACTGGTAAGGTGATGATTTAAATGTTTTCGGCGTTTTCAGTCTCTAGAAGATGTCAAAATCGAGGTTTTTTACTACATCCGACGTTTCGGCATAATTTATTTAGCCTTTTTCAAGGAATCTAGGAACCAAAGTAAATAAATTATGCCGAAACGTCGGATGTAGTAAAAAACCTCGATTTTGACATCTTCTAGAGACTGAAAACGCCGAAAACATTTAAATCATATTTTTAATTTTTTTCTTTTGAAATTATTTTGTTATTAATTCGAAAACACTTTTGTTATAAAATTGAAATATTTTTTCACCATGGGTGCCCGGAATCACCTCAGTTTGGCATAGTTGACGAATGCGTGTATGTCATAAAATGAATATGTCAAATAATTATCAAAAAATTGAAACACATTATCAATTTAATAATAAAAACATGTTGGGTGGCTATGGTTATTGACCATGGGTGCACGGTTTCACTTCAGTTTTGTTCTAGTAGATACTTTCTAGCATCCATCGCTCTGAAGTTTTTCAACCCGATGCCTATAAATTATACCTGATATTGTAGGTTTTGAAGCATGTTTTTTATATAAGTAGAGCAATTTACCATGGGTGCACCGATTCACCGCCATTCATCCAAAATCAATTTTTTTGCATGTTGAAGGTAAAGAATAAAGACTTTTAAAGATTCAAACGAAAATTTGTGTTATATACATGGTTTTTCACTATGGGTGCACGAATTCACCGCGTTTTAATCAAATATTGGACTTTTTGCAATTTTTTAAAAAGCATTATTACAAATCTTAACCAAACCAAAGTCGTAATCATGTCTTTCATGCTGAGACATAATTATTTAAAACATGATTTTTATTTTAAGCTCCGTTTTTTCATTCCTGGAAAAGAATATCTCAATTATATCTTGAAATAATAAATTTATTTATTTATTATTAAAAACAGGTTTTTGCAATCGTATATTTATCGTATATAAGATCTGAATAACATCCAAGAAATTGGAAAACGGTTATCATGGATCGAGTGAATTTTAGGAATTATATGCATCAAGTTATGTTGTGCGACGGAAAACAGTGGAAATAAAAATAATGAATCAACATTTTCAAATGTACACATTGATATGTTTTTCCTTAAAAGTTTTTCGATTGACTAATGTTGCATTTCAAATGCCTTTCATATCTAACTCAAAAATATTTTGTGTTCTGAAGCAAGTAGAAAACTATTTATTTCTATATAATTAACAATGGCGAATTTACAGCCATTCCGTGCACCCATGTTGAAAAATCTTAGCGCCGATGTGGTCTATCAGATAGACTGGCGTGAGTCTAGTCTAGGTATGCCAGGTGTACTGGGTTCGATTCCCGGTATCGGTAAGAAACTGTAGGGTTCAAACCCCGTAAGTTGCCGACAGGTAAGATGTGTTTCCTCTTATAATAAGAATGTTCAATAAGAATGTTCAATCAGTTGCCAGTTTTATAGACGCGTGCCGGAATACCTGTAAGGGAACTTGAATTGGAAATTTGTCGAACCTAATAATCTAAGAATGCATGTGAATATATACTTGGGCAGAAACTGCGGTGAATCCGTGCACCCATGGTGGATAACCAACATATGAAGAATAATCAAATATAAAAAAAATCATTTAAATTGTTCAGTTTAATAGACATAAGGTCTTCAAATTTGAATGAATAAGTACACAATTCATAATTATTTTACTCATTCATACAGTTCAGTATAAAACATATTTATCACCTAAAATTACTCGATTACTCGAATGGACATGTATTAAAACTAACCTAACTTTTACAAATCTTGATGAAATTTCGCCAAATTTTGATAGAAAGTTCGATTATAGTTGAGCAACAAAACAGACCAAAAAAATTGGGAGTCAAGTGCCTGCTGCGCCACACAGCGGTCGATCCGAGAACTTTTTCTACAAATTTTCATGACTTCGCATCGAAAATCAATAATTTCATAGCGAATGACACACTCCTGCCCATCATAAATCAACTAAGGCTCTTTGTCTTGAATGTAGATTGCAAATAAAACCAAAAGCAAGGGTAAAAAATTTTATTTTGTTTGAGTTATAGGTTTGTGAATTTTGCCAGTCATTTTGACTGGTCACGGTCCGAGTGCTCATGGCGAAATTTTTCTCGCTTATTAAAAGAGCTAGAAAAATAAAAAATACACAGTTTTGTAGAGATTCAAAATTCATGAAAAGTCGTATTTTTTGCGAATTTTTAGAGCGTAGTGTTCAAAAGATATTCAACAAACAAAGCGTCCCACCAGTCATTTTGACTGGTGCGGTCTTTCTAGTGTTAATTAATCTGGATTGGTACCGTAAAATGGGGAGAATCGAGACAGTTTTTGGACCATTTTCTTAATATTTCTGTCATATTATGTTAAGAGAACACGTTGTTTTTCGCTTCGCAAATGTTTTATACCAATTTAACCCATAAAGGTTTAATCAATTTCCCCGTATTAACCTTTTTCGTCACTCAATTACATATATTCAAAGAAATGTTAAAGGTAGTGCCTACCTCCAGGGGCAAAAACTATCGAAGAAGATTGATTTCCTGCGAAAGTTGAAAGCGAATATCTTCTGGGATAAATTGACAATTAATTTTCTTCCGATTTACATTATTTTCTTCATTTACAAAAAGTCCTAGATACTGATATGTTCGATTTCTATTAAGCCCAAGATAAGTGCCCAAGGAATGTTTTGTTGAAACGTGTCGTGATTTTAAGCAGTTTTAATCAATTGTCTTTCTTGTCTTCGCCAAAATCGTGATTAAAGTGTTCTTTACCGTATACTTAATAAGCAGACATGCCAAACAACACTCTCTTGGAATAAAATTTCGCGTTTTGTTTTCTTTTTTGAGCAAATTTCCATATTCTCTTCTGTTTTTCGTTATCTATTATGCATTTTATATGTACTCTGCATTAGATAATCTACTCTGATTTTTATGATCTTTTTAATTACGATTTTATCTTTACCAAATTTAACAAAAAATGAATGCTTAAGCATTGAACAATTAAAATAAGAACATTGAATATATTCATCGAATTTTCACTCACAGCAACTTCAAATCAATGCGTTATAGATTTTTTTACATTATGATCCTTAACTTAAGATCCGAAATGAAATTTTTAAAAACCTTTGCAAATCTTAATATTAATTAACATAGATCATGTTTTTCTCTAGACAAAAATTTTTATTTTCCAAACTTCTTGTGTTCGAAGATGTTATGGAATCAAATATCTGGTCCTGACTTATGATACTGATTGTTCGATCAAATTAGAAGTTTTAGTTCTACAAAGTGAACCTTGAATATATCCTGAATTTCTTTTAGTTTTCAAGCATCCAATCATAAAAGGGAGAAGTGTAGATTATCTAACGTTTCCAAATTTTCCAATTGGTTTTCAACAATGATGAAATTCTTATGGAATCACAATGTTGATATCATTCTCTTCTTCAAGTAACTCAATACATTCTTAACGTTTAAAAAACCAAGTAAATCAATTATGATTGTTTTAAACTAATTAGTTGAAAATAAGACGTTCTCTTGGTGATATATCATAAATATGAACAGAAGATTTCATAATGGATTGTTTCATAACTCATTGATATCTGTTAAGTTGTTTTGGATATGTCAAAGCTTTTACAGTCATATCGTAGAATATTATATGCCTTGAGTAATATAACATTGTTCAAAATGTCCGGAAAATCAACGAAACAAATTAACGGGGAATATTGAGGTTATCAGAATTTTATCAGCACGTATCCGGGTCAGGCAAATCTGAGATATTTTATTTGAAACCCTTACAATATCAGGGCATTTGAAATCCAAATTTTCAATTCAAAATTCGACCAATACCAAGCAAATTTGGGCAAAGTACAGAAACTACCGTCAACTGGGGCATCATGCAACACTTTTCAACTTCAATGGCTTCTTAAAACCTCACATCCACAGATATTCATACCCATTATGAATCAACAGTTTTGAGGTTGGTGGGATATCAAACTATCGTAGTCAGAAAAAATATTGGTTTCTTCAGTTATTTTAATTTTTTAAAACACATACGATTTTCACAACATTTAGAAAAAGGGGTGACTTGTAACAAACTTTGATTTTAATGAAAAATCAAAAGAAAACGTACGTAGATGTATAGTTTTTGGTAAATTTTTGATACCATTAAAGCCATCACGCTTAAAACACCAATTGCAGTAATTTCTGGTTCTGTTGAAACTAATTTTTACACTTTTTCTGGACAAAAGGATATAGCATACATTTAGGAGTAAAAAATACTACAAAAAACTCTACTAGATTAAATCATAAAAATAAATGTTTGGATGAATGAAATTTCAATGATGCCCAATTCGTGATGCAAAAAAATCATATTCGAGCATATGGAAACGAGATTTTACAAGGTGTCTCTTTTAATGCATTTTGTTTCATCTCACTCCAGTCAGGTAACTTGTTTGTTTAAAAAAAATAGATGATTGTTCGAAAAATATTTTTACATCAACAGTGTTGAACTAGGAACATTAAACTAGTAAAAAGTTTGTAAGTGATATCAAAAAGCCAATCCGTCATACTGGGTAAAGTTTTTACGGCATCGAAAATGTTAAAATATGTACATTTATTGATAGATTTTTTAAAATTTTTAATGAAAATGAAAAACTTCAAAATACTAGCTTAAGATGTAAAAAATTATGCCTTCATCATTTTGAATTCATTAAATAATAATTCGTTTTAGTTATATAAAATTAGAAATTATATCATTGCTGTGGTATACAAATGTTGCATCTAAACCCGCTGTTGCATGATGTTTGACGGTACTCAACAAAACTTAAAAAAAAGCACTTGAATCTTTTTTTTTTTTCATCGAACACATTAGCAGATTTTTAATCGTATTTTAAATACGCAGAAACCTTTCATGATTATTAAGCTTAAACTTGCTCAAAATATTTTGGTTATTGACTTAAGTAGAGGTTTTTGTTTTGTTTGACCGGCCATTTTAATTTTGGTGCTCAGCTAATTTGAGTCGAATAAATAATTTTTAGTGATGAGTCAACTATAGAGCTCTGAAAAGTTGTTCATCATTGAGGTGAACACCTAATTTAATAATATAAAACTGATAACCTAATTTTAAGTAGTAATGAAATTGAATGTAGGGAAGAGTGGGGTATCATGAGCCACTTTTTTTCTTTGTTTCATAACTTCTTTATTATAAAAGATAAAAAGAAAAAATAAATTGGTAGGTTTTCTATATTTATAAGGTATATATAGATATTTTTTATAATTGGTTAAATACATTAATTTCTCAAGTTCTGACTGATTTAAAAAAAAGTATTTTTTTTTAATTTTGAAAAACTGGGGAAACGCGGGCCACCAAATCCAATTTTGCTAGATAACGTGCAAAGTTTATGAATTGACGAAAAACTGAAATTTCATAATTCATTTAGTTATTTTAAAGCAATTTCAGATGAGGAAATAAAAAAGGAAGTTGTGTATGATCGAATAGTTCCTAAAACCTGGTTCGCGAACGTTTCGGATAAAATTTCATATATAGGATTTATGTTCGTCTCTATCGCATGAAAAAAGATGGACAAAACTGTTTCATAATTCTTAATTTGGCATAAGAAAACTTTACAAAATATAGGTGGCCCAAGATACCCCAGAAAATGTGGCCCACGTTTCCCCACTAGCCATGATTTGCAAATTGTTTGCGTTTGTGTGACTTATTTATGTTTCATCAAAAATTCATTTTCCACGTGAAAGAGCATGACAAAACTAAGATCATAAGCGTATGGGCATATTTTTGTTATGTACTTTAGGTCCACGGATACAAATTTGCTGGTGCTTTTTTAATCATATAGGGTAAATGTACCCGACCTTGGCACCTAAGGCATGGTGTACCCTTTTTTTCAACATTCCAACCTTCCTGTTGAGTGCACCATAGAACATCCTTTGAAGAATTTACTTGCTAACATGCTTAGAATTCAACAAAAATATGTTTTCTCTATAGAACTTTCATTATTGTGAGCAAAATGCATGCAAAGTACTCACTGCGGTGCTCCAATTACTTGGCCGCCGTACCAATTGTTTGCCGTTTCGATGATCCGATTCTTGGCCAGCAGCAATGTGCAATAGATCTTTACCAACAATGCTCAATTGACAGTTAACAGAATCGTTGGCTATTCTGAATATGAGGCCACTGACAGAATGACGTCAGCTGAGCGTAAAGTTCTATGCGACGATGGAACACCGGGCTTCACTCATACAACAAAAAGGCTTTTGAAAACATTGATGAAATTTGGTTGGAAGGGAAGCACAAAATAACCTTTCATTTCAAAAAGTCGGAAGTCCAGAATTTCCACAATTTTTTTTAATTTTTGAAACTTTAAACTTTTTACTCAAATAAACAAAGTGATGATTATAAACACCTCAAGTTGTTTCAGAATATTTGTATATGAACAAGAATTATTGGTTTATGAATGACAACCAAACCGATTCAGAAACGAATTATGTCCGCGAGTGGTTTGAACTTTCTCTTTTTTATGAACATTAAATCCCTTTGATGAAATCTTAACTAACATATTATGTAAGAAAACTTTTTTAACTGAACACTTCAAAAATTTCTCCAATATGTATATAGTAAGTTACTTATGAAGGACTGATAAAATCTGAATAAAGCCAGTCAATCTAGGAAAAGTATTTCAGATGGCATGGGCTTACCAAGACTAGCCCAGGTTTTCAACGTAGAGTTTTAAAAAAAGTCCACAGCCAGAGAATTGAGGTAAAATATCCGTTTCTGGCCCCCATTGATTCACATTCCTCGAAATTTTTTAAAGAGATTTCACAGTTCATCATTTTTGCGAAGTTTTTTGAGACAATTTCATCAAAAAAAAAAATTACGACTTGAAAGGAAGTAATACTGAAAGGTTTCAGCCGTGTCAAATAAACTTATTATTACAAAAAAAAAATTACTTGAACGTGGTTGTTGTGAAAGTGGTATTGTAACGTTGAATTGAACTTATTTTGAACTATTCTCACCGATTAGATTTTTCCAAATATTGGAAAAATTGCTTGGATTTTCTCCGTTTTTTTTTGAATTTCCTGACTTGAATGCTAACTGGACAAATTCAGGATTGCTAAGCCTAACGACAGATTCATTTACGAATCATTTTATCGTTCTGTGCATCATGATATGTTGTCATTTATTAATCATTGTTTTAATTTTTCCTTTTGAGTTTTTAAAGACCATAAATTGGTAGTAAAATACTCTAAGAGACTTGCGATTGCAACACAAAGGGTTATTTTCACTACGAAACAACTATCTTCATATTGTGAAGTTTGGCTTCATAAAGTAAGAAATTGAAAAATTCCCTGAATGGTATTTTAAAATTTTGCCCTTTTGAATTTGTTAGCTGAGATTATGAGCTTCTAGCAACAGCCATCTCGAATGCCCGGGGCGTTGGGCAGTGGTTTGACACGCCAAAAAGATGTTAGAATGTAAACCTTGCTAAAACATTTTTTTTAATTCGACTCACATCTAATGTTATAAGGAATAATTGGAAAGAAAACGATATTTTCCTGAACTTCCAACTTCTGTTTCCAAGAAAAAAAATCCAAAAAAATAATTCTGAGTATTTATATGGTTCCCAAGCAAAAGAAAACGATTCCAAAACTCAATGAATTATGCATTTTATATACTACAGTCATAAATTGCCATTGATCTAACAGTTTTTAGGTAAGAAAAATATCTTAAGTCTTGTGAGTTGCATAATTTCACTTAATTTTTTTTATATTTCGAACCACTGTGTTCTGTAGGAGACCACGTGGTATTTGGTCGGCAGACTGCAATGCAAATGCTGTTCGCACGCACACCAATGTACCTTCGATCCATGGTTCCCAAATAGCGATTTTTGCATTTTCAATGCTTGGATATGACTTTTAGTTAGTCGAATCCTTTATGTTCTCCAACTTATTTCGAAGCTTAAGTTGATAGAAACAGTCTTATCATACAACCCAATTAGTATGAAAAAATTTGTGTTGAGTTTTAAACGAATTTTCAGGGAAAACATCAGCCCAAAAATACCTCTTTAATGAACATGTATTTTTCCCAGCTTCCAACACTGATGGTGTATTTCGATTGAAGTTGCATGCCAAGAAAAGGAACAAAATAAGTTTTAAATTTTTATTCAAAACCTAAATAAATATTCATTCTTTTGTCTTTCTAATATTTTTTGATTTTTTGCCGAGTTCAACTGTAGGCATGAGTATTTATTGTAAATTTTTCAAATGGATGTCCGCGTTTGATATCGCATGTGAATTTAACAGTTGCACTAGAAAGGTGAGTTCATCTGATTTTCATACGGTGATTTCCAACATAATTGCCTCGGATGCAGATCGAAAAATATTAACTACTTCAATAAAGTACAAACAATCAAAAAAATCGGTATGCACAGATTTGAAACAAATTATTCTCTTCGCAATGAAAGTATATTCAAAATTTTTTAGCTCAATTTGGACCTAAAAAAACATGAAAAGACATGTTGGCATGCCAAGAAAAGGACCATGCCAAAATAGGGCTCACTTACCCTAAGTACATTTTTCTAGGCTAGTTAAATAAAAGAAGCATATGATGCGTACATAAGTCAACAACACATAGAAAAACATGCTTTCGCAAAGCGTTGACGTTGACAGTTGGATTGAGATTTTTATCTCAAAACACAGCTGAGATATTAAGAGTGGTCCACGTTTCCCCATGGCCCACGTTACCCCACTCTCCCCTAATGATAAACTTTTACAAATAAAAATATAAAAAAAACATTTTTTGAATCTTCCAACATTTTTTTTTCTGTGACAATGGATGTTCTTTTTTTCTTTTTTGAATATCCTACAAAATGTGACCAATTGGATGAATACTTTTTTGAGCAACTTTCTTGGGTTTTTGTGTGCTTAAGTTTGTTGAGCGATTTGTTAGTACATTGTGCTGGATATTCCACAATTCTTCCGTTTCTATATGACTTTATGGCCAATTTAAATAAACCATTCTGAATTTTCTTCAAACGTTTTCATGCAAGTTGTGGAAATTATCAAGAAAACAGAAATATGTGATAAAAAAATAAAAATATAAAGAAATAACAATTTCTCCATGATTATTTGAACTACTCTATTACGTTCAATTTTTTGCACAGATGTGAGCAAAGTTTTCCTTTGAATTAATCAAACGCAATATTGCATACATCTTTACTTTTTTTAAAGACGACTTTATTCCTTCTGATCTAGCTTTGCGTTCGGTTGGTTCCAAACAAAAAGATCAGATAAAAATCTCATTTCATATTATTTTTCTTACCGTTCTAATCATTCCTGTCATCTCGTATGTTAACCCTTTTATGAATTTAGTCTGGACGGAATCATTAGAATGGTTATTCATTACTCGTTATAAATATTCTCGGCGAATTGCTTAAATTTTTTTCTGCGCCAAAAGGCTTCAAAAAATATAACATTGTTTGATTTTGTTACTTGAAGGGATAACAACACCTATACATGAGTGGAGTTTTGAAACCCTACGCATGATGATATAAGAGAGCGGAATGAATTTGCAGATGGATAGTAAATAGTGACAATTTAACTTATCAAGCACATTTCTCTGTTTTGTGGATGTGACTGTTGGGAAGAAAGATAGATTTCTTTTGTGTAAAACGAAATGAGAGATAAATTGATAGCACTATAATGGGGAAGATTTGCGTAGAAATAGTCATACCTATTGCCGGGAAAAAGTGAACCGGAAAAACCAACCTACATGAGTGGGTTAGTTTTTATGATTGCGTATTTCCGTGAACTGTAAATCTATGTTTGTGTATACATCTTTTTTCAAACCAGTCTCATGATCTTATTTTCTGATAAAATATGAAACGAGAAAAATGAAAAGCTCATGTTGCTTTTGAGGTTTGGTTGCTCAGCCCACATTTATGCAACCTACAGCTGTACCATTTTACTTTATTAACCCAGTAGTTACCTCAAAAAAATTTGGTCGAAGATTTGAAAGCTTTTGTAAAATAATATACCCTGGGAAAAAACTTCGAACATTATTTGATTTGAATTTCTTGACATTTCCCTTTACCGTGCAAACGATCAATAACTGATTGTGCACTTTTTTCTTCTGAAGGGTAGGTATACTATGGTTAGTTGCCCTACTTTGGACTCTTCAAGCGGTGATTTTTTAATACTTGTGTTTTTCTCATAAATGGATTGCAGCTTCATATCTTTCAGAAAATTTATTTATAGTTCATGATCACTCTGTTGTGTTATGAGCCTACTTGGTTGAATGATTCAACTAAATCAAAGCAATCGAAAGATTCCTTTTAATTCAACCACGGTAAATGAAAAGTTCATATACCGGTCTTTCGATAGAAACTTACTACCTTCTTCAGTGAGCGTTTTCGTTTCCAGTTTTGGTTTTCAAGTTATGTCTAAAAAGTGCAGAACTTCCTTAAATAATTTAAACCTAAAGCATGGATCACGCAAAATCTGGACGCATTAAAAAGGGTCTATCTCGAAGCTACGTAAACGAAATAAAAATGTTCTGTAATCAAAATGTAGGGTTTTTATTGCACTTGTTTTGATGAAATTTCGAACTTTTCGTCGAGAACCACTCATCATAGTTTGGACACACTATTCACTGACCTCAGCGGCCATTCACTGCCCTTAGTGACCATTTTGTTCCACAATCTCTTCATCTCTGTTGCATCCTGAGTCGTTCTACCATTCTTCTTCATCTTCTGATTGACAATTGCCCAAAATTTTTGGATAGGGCGGAATTGAGGGCAGTTGGGTGGGTTGATGTCCTTTTCGACAAAATCCACCCGTTGTCCCGATACCACTGTACACTTAGCTGTTGTGGTAGCTTGCCAAATCTGGCGAAAACTTTACTGGTACTTTGTGAGATCTAATGTACGAAAAAAAAAGTTTTTTAAGGTATTCCTTTTTGTACTTTTCGGAGTCCATGATCTTGTTTTTCACAAAAACCGAGGTTTTTCGTCCGCAGCCGCAAAAGCTTGCCAGATCAAACATTTTCTTGCCAACTTATCGGCAAAAATCAATTTGAACTTGGCTTTGTAAAATGTTTGGCCAGGAAGCCGCCCAAAATCAGATTTCACGATTTTTTTAACCAGACCACTTCGGATTTTTGACGTGAGTGTCCAAAATTAATTTTAAATAAAGGTTAATTGAAATGCAAATCTAAATTCATGTGGTGTCGTGAAATGAAATGTCTTAAGCCTAAGATGATTTAAGACTAAATTCCGCCATGCCGTTTTATCGTGAGGCTATGTAAAGGGTGCTACGGTCAAAATTTGGTCAATATCAACTTGACGTATTTCTTTCAATTTTGCATTTAAAAAACCTGAACACCCCTCATTTTGAAGGTGTGTGTGTGTGTGTGTGCGTAGAATGTTGATCTTATTTTGATTTTGGAATTCACTCTTCAGTTGTCAAAATGCCGTCCAAGGAAGAAGAGCAGCGTATCAAAATTTGGCTTGCGCATCGCGAAAATCCGAGCTACTCGCACGCATGCACGCAAAGCTGGCAAAATTGCTAAAAGTTGCCAAATCAACCGTTACAAATGTAATTTTTTTTTGTGATGGTCAAGCATCTTTTGAAGTGGGAGGGACAATTTATCCTTTATATATTTGTTTATACATATCTTTGTCGTTTTCTGTACTACTTGGTCGTCTTATCAACTCCCGCGTATGCCCATCACTGTACAGATTCTATGTCTGATAACGCATCAGATTGCCATCACATTATAAAGATCCCATTTAGGATTCTTGCTTATGTTAAAAGGTTCTCTTCACATAAAGTATTGCCATTCTTTTGAAGCTGTTCATATTCGAATTATCTTTGATGTCTTGCGGCAGGTTATTATACATCTTCAAGCCGGTGTAGAATATAGATCGTTTTGTCCTTTCTTTTTTAGCAGTTGGTAGTTTAAAGTCACCAGCTCTTCTCGTATTGTAACTGTGAATGTCGTTTCCGAACTGTAGATCTCGAGCCAAATATAAAGGTAACATTCCTTTTATCATTTTATGGACAAACATCAGGCTGTTATAAGCAATACGTTGTTTCACAGATAACCATTTAAGCATGTCGAGCATAAGAGCACTAGGTGTGTATCGGTTGCAACGTATCACAACTCTCATAATTTTATTTTGGATTTTCTGCAATCACTTTATTTGTGTATCTGAAGCATGGAGTAGAATTGTAGAACAGTAATCAAATTGTGGCATAATAACCGACTTCACGTAAATGATTTTTGACCAGAAAGTCAAATATCTATTTTTCCGGCAAAGTACACCATATTTTTTGGCAATTTTTTTGATTGTATAGTCCACATGCTCTATGAAGTTTAGCTTATCATCAACTTGCACTCCTAGATATTTTATTTGACGTACTCTTTCGATTACACATCCGCCAATAAGCAGATATGGGCAATTCACAATATTCGGTTGCTTATAATCATCCAGGTGGTTTTATCGAGATTCAAGCATAATTTTCGTTGTTTCAGAAACTCAGTAATGTTTTCTAAATCAGCATTTCCTTCATGCATTATGAGTTCTAAGTTTTTACTTGTCCAATAAGACACTGAATCATCAGCAAACAGTTTTAGGTGTTCGTGTTGTAGGCACATTTTCAAGTCGTTGACGTATAAGATGAAAAGAATTGGCCCTAGGACACTTCCTTGGGGGATATCCAACTAATTTTCTTTAAACTGAGAGTAAGACCAGCTAAACTTTGTCCTTTGCATTCTTTTTTCCAAGTAACTTTTGAACCAGTTTAAGACCATGCCACTTAATCCAATTCTTGCTAACACATCCAACAGTTTCAGTCGATCAATCGTTTCAAACACTCTCTTAAAGTCGAGGAAAACGGCGACTGTGTAATTACCATTTTCAACATTCTCTTTCCATTTTCGAAGTATCGAATTTACCGCTGTTTCCGTGGAATGTTGTTTCCTGAATCCAGATTGTTCCTCAATCAAAATATTTTCCGACTCAATGAACTGTAGCAATTGCCGTTTGACTGCTAATTCTAGTACTTTTTCTTGTATCTCTAACATGTTAATAGGTCTGGATAAGGTTGATTCGCGTGCATTGGGCTGTTTCGGTACAGAAATCACTGTTGAAAATTTCCATGTACTTGGCATAGTACCTAATTGCAGACTAGTGTTTATAATTTCCAATAATGGATTTGCAAGTATTGTTAAAGAGTCCTTAAAATCTCTTAGTGATACATTGACGATGAACACTGTAGTTTTCAGGTTTTTTACTAATTCAAAAAATTCTTGAACAGTAACGCTTTTGAAGGAGCTCCAGTTTCGACCATTGTAATCTATTTGTCCTAAGCTGATGTTTGAACCTGCAGGTCTATCATGAATTTCCATGACACTGTCTACGAAATAATTATTGAATTTTTCCGCAATTTCCAATTCGTTAGTAGTTTCAACACCATTAAAACGTAGGGGAGAGTGGGGATACTTGATCCCCTTTTCTTATTTTCACCATATCTTTTTGGAAAAATTTAGCAACTCGCCGTCTTTGACATTTTCTGACAGCTTGTAACTTCAAGTTTCTATGCTCCAAAAATTAGAACGATACTTGAACCCGTTGATGAACTATAAGCATTTTCGTGGGAGTAAAAAAATTGCGATTTTTCTGAAGTTAGGGGAGACTTGATCCCCTCCTGAAGGAGACTTGATCTTTTATTCAGGAAGCCCTAATCCTTGTATAAAAATCAAACAAAACCACAAGATAGAATGTTAATTGACTATTTTGGTCATGTTTGTTCTCATTTCACAATTTATAGCAGACATCAGAAGAAAATTCTATAACTTTGTCTCAACGCTAATAACATTGCATACTTAAAGGCGCTATTTTTTATAATTAAGAGAAAATTAATTATTTTTGCTCTATTCTTCAGACAATTGTTTGATAAATATTAGTTTTTGGATAAATATAAGTAATTTCGTAATCAGCAATCATAACGATCAATTCAGAAGAAGAATATGCCGTTTGGAAGGGGGATCAATTGTATCCGAATCTAGGGGATCAATTGTACTCAAAATCAACATTTTAGAAAACTTTTTCTGAAAAACGTTGAGAGTTTTCCATTGCTTTGAAAATATGGCATTTAGAAGTTCATTTTATGCTCGAACGATTGATATATTGGAACAAATATTTTTTTCATAATTTTCCCATGTAAGGAACATTTTTAAGTGATGAAAAAAGATCTTCAAGCTACATTTTGTGAAATTTTTCAAACAAAGTTCAATTACTCAAACAATTATTTTGTTTAAAATTTTTAAACTACAAGCATTGTTATTTTGCTCATTTTGGCACATTTTTCTAGAACATTTGATCTTTGTAAGACATTCCAGTTTCGAGATATAGCTAAGGAATCAAGTATCCCCAGGGATCAAGTATCCTCATTCTCCCCTACTGATTCAAGTTTTACACCACCTGGGTTTACTAAACGTTTAATCGTTTCCATAAGAGTTTTCCGTCGTTTCTGTTCTTGTCTAAGTCTTCTTGAACTGATAGGTTTTTGGCTTCTTTTATTTTCTGAGAGTATTCATTTCGCACAATTTTGTACCTCAGCCAATTCCTCTCACATTTCTGACGAAGAAACTGGCTGTACAGTTTATCTCTTCTTCTTTTCAACAGGCGAAGGTTACTAGAGTACCAAATATTGGTGATTTTTCTATTTACGCTTCGTTCATTTACAAGGGCATCGATACTATTCTTCAGTAATAAATCAAAACCTTTAACAGTTTCGTTGAAATTTCGGCATACTTATGTACCCAATCCTGACTCAAGAATCTTACAGAAATCAATTTTGTTGTACCGACTCCAATCTTTCACAACTTGAAAACTTTCCAAATCGTTATATTCCTGACTAAATCCAATATAAACACTTATTGATTCTTGTTCCACGTTTGTAAAAACCAAATCTATTCTGGTACTGGTGGAAACAGTTACCCGCGTATCTTGTGTTACAACTTGTCGAAATCCACTTGCCTCCATAACTCGTTTCAATTCTCTACACTCAGTACCATTATTAAAATTGATGTTAAAATCCCCGTAAAAGATATTATCAATATCATCAGCAACAATTTCACTTAACCAAATTAAAGTGTTTGAGGAACGTTTGTCGACAGCCAGGAAGTCTGGATCGGAGGGAAATCGAAAACCGGAAGTCGCTGAGACGACAAAGAGAGTTGCCGGTAGTTTCAAGCGAAACCCTAACCTCTCTCTCCGAGATGCCGCAAATAAGCTGGGTGTATCGTCTACAACCGTGCATCGAGCCAAACAACGAGCCGGACTATCGACTTACAAGAAGGGAGTGACTCCTAATCGCGATGATAAACAATATACAACGGCCAAAGCGCGATCCCGGAGGGTGAACACGACGATGCTGACGAAGTTTGACTGCGTGGTAATGGACGACGAAACCTACGCCAAAGCCGACTACAAGTAGCTTCCGGGACACGAGTTTTATACGGCAAACGGAAGGGGAAAGGTAGCAGATATTTTTAAGCACATTAAACTGTCAAAGTTCGCGAAGAAATATCTGGTTTGGCAAGCCATCTGTACCTGTGGCTTGAAAAGCAGCATTTTCATAGCTTCCGGGACTGTCAACCAAGAAATTTACGTGAAAGAGGGTTTGAATAAACGTCTGCTGCCTTACCTGAAGAAATACGGTTGTTCCGTACTGTTTTGACAGGATTTGACATCTTGGCATTACGGTAGAAAGGCCATGGAGTGGTACGCCGCCAACAACGTGCAGGTGGTTCCCAAAGACAAGAACCCTCCCAACCCCAACACGCCAGAGCTCTGCTTAATTGAGAAATACTGGGCTATTGTCAAGCGGAACCTAAAAAAGACAAAAAAAACTGCTAAGGACGAGCAGCAGTTCAAGCCAAACTGGCTTTCGGCAAAGAAGGTGGACAAGGTGGCTATACAAAATCTGATATCAGGGGTTAAGCGAAAGGCCCGGCAATTCGGATTTGGAAAAGCGGAAGCCTAACTGAATATTTTGACCGTATCACCCTTTATAGTAGAAAAAGATAGCAATTCTTTTGTGTTTATATTGAAAATTTATTCATTAGGAATTAAGGGATCTGAGTCAACTGGGGCTGGGGCATCATGCAATAATTTTCAACTTCAATGATTTTTTAAAACTTAATGTCCTCAGATAATCATTCTGGTTGTACATAAAAAATTTTGAGGTTGATGGGACACAAAATTGACGTAGTCAGAAAAATTATTGGTTATTTTTAATTTTACAAAAACTTGCGAACTATGAAAAAAAGGTAAGCTGCAACAAACTTTGTTTTTAATGAAAACACAATTGAAAAGATTTGGTAAAAAAAATCAGAAGGCCTTTGAGTTAATCCATTGTCACAGCCGCGAATTGGCAAAATCTTTCAGATGAAATATCGGGCTCGTAACAATACAGCAGTTACATTGACAAGCAAAGGTTTGAAAAAAGTTCAGAAACCTGTGTTTAAGAGTCATATACCAAGATCTAAAAGAGGGATATTTGATCCCATTTGCTAATTTTCATTATAACAAAATCTTTGTTTACAGAGCATAACATCTTATTAAACTGAAAAAAATTATTTATGGTCTGATAAAACAAGCGGCCTTTTTTCACATCTTTATGTACTTCTTTGTAATCCGTTTTTGTTACTGTTTTCTCATCTTCTAAAGTGCGAAACATTCAGCTTCGACATCACAGCCATTTCCCTAATGAGAACCTTCGTTTTAGTGTTCTTCGAAAAACAACCCGCAGAGAAATAGATACTAAACACTACATTTAACTGACGGTGAAATATGACCATTTCAATTCATTTCTAAAACACCACGATAAATTAGCGCTAGACCTGAAAACATTGCCTAATTTATTCAAACCATTACACCGGCTGCTGCAACAATGGCGAAGGAAGTGCGGACAAATGGCTGCACTGAATATAATTTAGTGACTTTTTGCCGAGAAATGGCCACATCAGCATGGACGGTGGTGGACTGAATTCTTTTTTTACGATGTTCCTCCTTCCACCGGACAGACTGGCTGGGTCTGGTGACACGATTGGATTGGAATCATCTTTCTTTTCTTCGCCCTTGGCTATCTCATTCCATCTCAGTGAGTTCGCTTTTCCTATTTTACCGAAGGCACATGGCGGCTGCTGACCACATTATCTTTATTTTATTGGGATTATATCAAGCCTATAAGGGCCAAGAGGCAGGGGGATGTGCTCGAGCCACCAGTAATAATAAAAACGCCGCTTGAAGACAGCTCGTGCCTTGGCAGAATAACTATTTAATTTGAAGGCGATTCAAGCTATGAATTATGGCAGCAGGAGTCCGAAAGATTTGGGAAAGAAAAGTCAGTATCATCTGGAGCTAAGCAGCTTGACTTCACCGTTGCACCGTTGTCTGATTTATACCGTCTGAGGAGAGTAATTTTTAAAATGTCATGACATATAAGCGATAATTGATGACCGATTCCCAGGGCCAAGCGTGTCCCATTTAAAGGGGATTTGAACGTGATCCCAGGGAAGCGTGCCGCAAAACGGAAGCTAGTTTGGGCAAAGGTATTTTTCACCAGTGAACGTGTGTGGGCAGTAATCGGGTGACATGAATTTTGATCGAATGTCAACAATCACGTTTGAATGGAGAGAGTTTCAAAAGAAGCATAATCAATGGGACATTTGAAGAGGTTTATTTGATTAAGTTTTCAGTTGTGACAATAGTTTCATAGGCTTAAAAATGCCGGAATGCTGAGTATAATTAGTTTGGCTTTAATCTTCTATAAAATAATATCGAGACAATTATAAATTTAAAAAAAACATTAACATAATATAAGGGAGGGAAACGATACACATTCATAATATAGTAAGTTGCTATCGAACGAAATACCGGTATCTGAACTTTTCATTTAACGTGGTTGAATTAAAAGAAATCTTTCGATTTGCTTTGATTCAGTTGAATCATTGAACCAAGTAGGCTCACAACACAATAAAGTAAGCTGTCGTGTTTTATCACAAAGGCGAAGCCTACTTATGACCAAAGTATATACAGTAATCCTAGCTACTCGCACGCAAAGCTAGCAAAATCGCTAAAAGTTGCTAAACCAACCGTTACAAATGTAATTAAAGTGTTTGGGGAACGTTTGCCGACAGCTAGGAAGTATGGATCGGAGGGAAATCGAAAACCGGAAGCCGCTGAGACGACAAAGAGAGTTGCCGGTAGTTTCAAGCGAAACCCTAACCTCTCTCTCCGAGATGCCGCAAATACGCTGGGTGTATCGACTACAACCGTGCATCGAGCCAAAAAACGAGCCGAACTATCGACTTACAAGAAGGTAGTGACTCCAAATCGCGATGATAAACAAAATACGACGGCCAAAGCGCGATCCCGGAGGCTGTACACGGCGATGCTGACGAAGTTTGACTGCGTGGTAATGGACGACGAAACCTACGTCGAGGCCGACTACAAGCAGTTTTCTGGACTGAATAAAACTGTCGTTCGCGAAGAAATATCTGGTTTGGCAAGCCATCTGTACCTGTGGCTTGAAAAGCAGCATTTTCATAGCTTCCGGGATTGTCAACCAAGAAATTTACGTGAAAGAGTGTTTGAATAAACGTCTGCTGCCTTTCCTGAAGAAATAGGGTTGTTCCGTACTGTTTTGGCCGGATTTGGCATCTTGCCATTACGGTAAAAAGGCCATGGAGTGGTACGCCGCCAATAACGTGCAGGTGGTTCCCAAGGACAAGAAACCTCCCAACACGCCAGAGCTCCGCCCAATTGAGAAATACTGGGCTATTGTCAAGCTGATCCTAAAGAAGACCAAAAAAACTGCTAAGGACGAGCAGCACTTCAAGGCAAACTGGCTTTCTGCGGCGAAGAAGGTGGACAAGGTGGCTGTACAAAATCTGATGGCAAGGGTTAAGCGTAAGGCCCGGCAAATCGGATTTGGAAAAGCGGAAGCCTAACTGAATATTTTTCCTGAATTTTATACTTATTAAACTTGAAAAAGAAATTTAATTTGATTTTTTAAATAAACGATTTCACCGATTTACACGCGTTTCCCCTTGACCAAATTTCCGTATTGTGCAGCTCTAGTTTGGCACTCAACGGCTGAACGGGAGACACACATCCTGCCTTACTGAAGATCGTTCGTTGACAGACCCGCTCACGACACGGCAGCTTAGCCGTCGTGTGTGTGCATGTAGTAAGGACGATGAGGGGAAGGCCTATCGGCCGAGAGAGTGTCGTGCTCACAATCATCAGCTACACATCTCCCCCCTACACAAAGATTAAAAGTTGAAACGGAAAATTTTTTTTTGCAACATTTCAAACTGGAATTGTGCAAACACCTAGTATTTGATATCACTTCCTCGATCTCAAGCGCAGTTAACACCTCTTTTAGTGCTTATTCATGTTAATATTTAAATCTTTGGCTCAATTCTCACTCTGAATCAGTTCATTTTCCTCACAGTTTTATGTAACGTTTGTAATATACTTAGAAGTAAAATAGCTCGTGACACTCAAGTATCGTGGTACTATTATTTCTTTGCCCAATCGTGAACTTTCTTCAATTCTTGATCCAGACATATTCCTAGAACCTTTTTCCTCAGGTGTTTTATTCAAACCAAATCGCTATGAGTATCAGACCTCCTTAATGCGTGAACACGCCGGGATGCCCCTTTTTTATCATTAAATGACTAAGCAAAGAATTTCATTGTCTCTTCATCTTCACTACCGGTAGTGGCCACTACGACTGCTAACAAAGTATTATAGATTTTCATGAATAAAAATTAAAACTGACGAAAAACATCTTTCCTTCAATTTATTGAATTTAGGAACGAGATAGGCTTTCTCATTCATTGTGGAACTTTGAAAAAAGATACTTGTTTTGGGCGACATCAACTGTCTCGATTTGTTACTCCAACATTTCCTAACTGAACAACAAGTTTCCAACTTGATATACTAGACAACCTGCTCCAGACAAACTTCAATTTAATCCCGATCCAATTCACTAAATTTGTCAAATCTGCTTTTTTGTACGGGACAGTTCAAACTGGTGATTCCGAATCTTATTCTTAAATTTAAGTGACCTTTTTTTTAAAAGTCAGCTTGCTTCTGACAAATTCGACTGATTGCCAAAACACGGAATGAAGGTTACCTTCAAAAAGTTACCCTTTATACCGTTCTATATTCACCACAAAGCGTGTAAACCTCCAGAACATTTTTCATTTTAGTCTCTCGATCCAACGTTAATTCATAAAGTGAACCTTCAGAACACTCTTCATGTTGGTCCTCCCGATCCAACGTTAATTCATAAAGTGAACCTTCAGAACACTCTTCATGTTGGTCCTCCCGATCCAACGTTAATTCATAAAGTGAACCTTCAGAACACTCTTCATGTTGGTCCTCCCGATCCAACGTTAATTCATAAAGTGAACCTTCAGAACACCTTTCATGTTGGTCCTCCCGATCCAACGAAAATTCATAAAGTGAACCTTCAGAACACTCTTTATGTTGGTCCTCCCGATCCAACGTTAATTCATAAAGTGAACCTTCAGAACACTCTTCATGTTGGTCCTCCCGATCCAACGTTAGTTCATAAAGTGAACCTTCAGAACACTCTTCATGTTGGTCCTCCCGATCCAACGTTAATTCATCTTGATCGATTTTAAACTTTAATATTTTTCCATAAACATTTGATTAAAACCTTTCAGTTTTGCTCAGTGCAATCAAACTTGCGCCCCTTTCGGGCGAGCAAATTTGATGTTTCTGTCGGTTCCGATGTCAACGGCCCTTTTTTCTACCCGCAAACTAACGCCCAATTCGATATAAGAGTATGGTGGCGAGTGTGCTATTTGACTTTGCTTGTGCTTACTGCGTTTGCTCTTACCAGACTAAACTGTGTTTTCAAATTATGTTAGAATTCCACCGTCGCGACGGTCATTACTCAGCAAATCGAACATTTAGTTCGACCATTCCTTTCGCGACAGTAAACATAAAATCCTTATAAAAAGCGCATTTCTATTGCGTTGCCGGGACATCAATATTATCTGTGATATTCAAATAATCAAACTGCACAAATGAAACCCTCCATCCCTCGGAATTGTACAATTCCGTTCTTTCAACTTTGATCATAATCACAAAAGTGACATACATACCTGTGGTATCTGAATCGTCAGCGGAACAAAGGCCCAGCTCTCCAGCCGGCACTCACACATGCACAAGTAATTACCTATTTACATCCATCAACCACCACCAACACTACATTCAATATTGAGGTACTGGTATATACGTGTGTGTTCACTCACCACTCGATTCGCTTAAACATTTTTCTTTTCACTTCGTTCTTCTGTTATTTTGAAAATAAAAAAACTACACTTCCTAACGCGAACGATTGAAATCCTGGATTCGCCAATCAGGTATGATTTTCCGATTAAAATGAAAATCGTTGTTCTGTCCACACTTTACATTTTTCAAGTCCCAATCTACAACACAGAGGGTCCCGTAACACACTTTGGCACTTTCCACCAGTTCGGTCAAAACTTTCACTCAACTTTTTTACTTAGCACACAAAAGAAGAAGAAAATGTCCCCCGTTCAACCGCCGTAAAATAATCCTGGCAGGTTTCGCCATTGTGCAGCTCTAGTTTGGCACTCAACGGCTGAACGGGAGACACACATCCTGCCTTACTGAAGATCGTTCGTTGACAGACCCGCTCACGACACGGCAGCTTAGCCGTCGTGTGTGTGCATGTAGTAAGGACGATGAGGGGAAGGCCTATCGGCCGAGAGAGTGTCGTGCTCACAATCATCAGCTACACACGTATCACCCTTTACATTAAAAGTTTTAAGGTTGATGGGACACCAAACTGACGTAATCAGAAAAATTATTGGTTTTACCAGTTATTTTTAAATTTACAAAAACATGCGATTTTAACTCTACTAAGAAAAAGGGGTAAGTTGCACCAAACTTTGTAATTAATAAAAAATCAAATGAAGACGTTTTGAAAATTTATAGTTTTTAATACATTTGTGATGTCATAACTCATAAAGCACCAATTGCAGTAATTTTTGGTGAAGTTCGAACAAAATTTTAAATTTTTTCTGTCAAAACTGATTTTAAGAAAAAAGTGCTAATCTGCTGCATACATTTAAGGGTAAAAAATTCTACAAAATATTCTATTATCTTAAATCATGTGAATAAATCTTAGGATAGATGAAATTTTAATGTAAACAAACGCATAATGCAAAACAATCATATCTCAGCATATGGAAACGTGATTTATGAGATTACGTTCTGATTTGCATTTTGTTGCATTTTGCCCCAGACAGCTAACTGAATTATAAAAATATTAATTCAAGAAAAATTGGTGATTGTCCGAAAAATATTTAAACACCAACAGTCTTGGTATAGCATAATGAAAGCAATATAAAGTTTGTAGGTGATATCATTAAGCCAATCCGTCATACTAGGTAAAGTTTTTTATGGCATCGAAAAATTTTAATTGAATGATTAATGGCATTTCGGTAAAAAAAAAAATAACAGGAAGAATATCAAATGAAAGTAATGAAAATTATAGACGGATAGATTATATTAGGAAGCATGAAAGGTGTTGAAAATGAGCCAAGAGCGTGATTTGAGAAAACTTCTTGCCGCACAAGACCATTTGTGTGTTTGTTTAGAAGAAGCAAAGTCGATAGGCTGACTTTGCATTGATCTATACATCGAAAAATGTAAAAAAATTGTACATCTATTACTCGATTTTTTTAAATTTTTATGACAATCAAAAACTTTAAAAAATTCTCTCACGATGTGAAAAACTATGTCATCATCAATTTGTTATTATTCAATGGTAACTTTATTACAGTATATTGAAATAAAAATAGAATGAGTGTTGTGGTATACAAATGTTGCATGATGCCTTGTTTTTGCATGATGCCCCGTTTCACGGTATACATATTTGTTTTTGAAAGGAAACGGTAACAAATTCAATTGAGTCCGAAAAAAAGAACAGTTACCTACTGATGTTTATGCCTTCAGTGCTAATTGGCATCAAAACAATAATTTTGAAGATGTTGAGATACTTTCAAACCATAGTGATCAAAGATACCCCGAAACATGAAATCTGGTTTTGTAACAAACATTTAATTATAGCCACTAATGTCGTTTGAATATTCTGCTAACAATGATCATTAGACTGCCCCAAATTTGTATGGGAAATCCAAAACCTGCAAAATGTTATGCGCTGCAGGCTTAAATTGATCCTAGTCCTAGTAAAAGTTCTCATGCCAAATTTGGGCCAGATCGGATCACGGGAAGGGGTCGCTCAACGAGCCTGAAGTTTGTTTGGGATTTTGAGAAATTTTATTCGGGAGAAACATGAAAACCAGTTTTTCATCAATAACTTTGGTTCCCGTCGGCCGATTTCTTTCAAAAACGGTTATTCTTCAAGCTTAAACTATGAAAAATATTTCATCCGAAGTCTGCATTTCAATTAGAGTTAAGATTAGAAAGTTATTAGGCTTCAAAAATGAACTAACTTTTTTAAGGATGGTATTCATCGATGTTAATGAGTCAAGGCGGTCGAACATATTGACGCCTCACTAACAGTGCTGAATACCACCGTTAAAAAAGTTATCCCATTTTTGAAGCCTAATAACTTTTTATTTTAAGTGATATCAAAATGCAGTCTTCGCATGAAATATTTTTCATAGTTTAGGCTTTAAGAAAACCCGTTTTTGAAAGAAATCGGCAGACGGAAACCAAAGTTATTGATGAAAAACTGGTTTTTCATGTTTCTTCCGAACAAAATATCTCAAAATCCCATACAAACTTCAGGCTCGTTGAGCGACCTCTTCCCGTGATCCGATTTCGCCCAAATTTGGCATGAGATCTTGCACTAGGCCAAGGATCAATTTTAGCCTGCAGCGCATAACTTTTTCAAAAGTCGGGTCATTTGGGGCACTCTAATGATCATGCTTTATATTCCTTACCTGAGTAAGTATTTTAAAACTTTTTAGTGTTACAAATAAGCAACCCCTTCCAAAATATTCGAAAATGAATTAAAAAAGTGATCAATGGTCCCCCATTTTACGGTATTTGCTGTTTTGGCAGGGGAAAACTGTACAAGATGCACCAGTTAAGCATATAGTCTGTTTACATAGGATCTGGTAGCATCTTTTCATTTAAAGCAGCGCCCCTAGCTGTCACATCGCGAATCTATTGACAGTGTTTTGATCCGGATGGTTTGTTTACTTAATGGTGAAAATTTTATCAACACGGAAAATAAAAAAAGGTAAAATTTACCTTTTTGCGAGGTGAATTTTTTCCACCCCTCTTTCGAGGTAAATTTTACCTTTTTTTCATTCACCTAGCAAAAAGGTAAATTTTACCTTTTTTCAATTTACCTAGCAAAAAGCTAAATTTTACCTTTTTCGCATTCACCTAGAAAAATAGTAAATAGTAAATAGTAAATAGTAAATAATACCGTTTTCCCATTTACTGATTTGGTAAATGCTGGTTGGTTTGATTGTTTTCTTCAATAAGAATTTAAAAAATACAAAATTCTTTCAAAAATGATATTTATTGGAGATAAATAGGGACTGGTAATTCGGCTTCGCATTCTTCTGAGCCGCTATGGCCGCTGAATCCACATGCGTTGCGTATGGGCTCTATGGGCCGATCTGAAACAAAATCAATGGTATTATGACGAGAACCAGCACAACTAAATGATATTTAAGAACACTTACCATTCTATTCCGATTTTCACATATTAGGCACAAAGCAAAACTTGTTCCTAGAATGACAAAACAGCTTAACCTCAATGAACGGGTTCGGCGAATAGTTACTTTTTTAAGAAGAATTGTAGGGGAGAATGAGGATACTTGATCCCTGGGGATACTTGATTCCTTAGCTATATCTCGAAACTGGAATGTCTTACAAAGATCAAATGTTCTAGAAAAATGTGCCAAATTGAGCAAAATATCAATGCTTGTAGTTTAAAAAATTTTAACAAAATAATTGATTGAGTAATTGAACTTTGTTTGAAAAATTTCACAAAATGTAACTTGAAGATCTTTTTTCATCACTTTAAAATGTTCCTTACATGGGAAAATTATGAAAAAAAATATTTGTTCCAATATATCAATCGTTCGAGCGTAAAATGAACTTCAAAATGCCATATTTTCGAAGCAATGGAAAACTCTCAACTTTTTTCAGAAAAGTTTTCTAAAATGTTGATTATGGGTACAATTGATCCCCTAGAGTTGGGTACAATTGATCCCCCTTCCAAACGGCATATTCTTCTTCTGAATTGATCGTTATGATTGCTGATTACGAAATTACTAATATTTATCCAAAAACTAATATTTATCAAACAATAGTCTGAAGAAAAGGGCCAAAATAATTAATTTTCTCTTAATTATAAAAAATAGCGCCTTTAAGTATGCAATGTTATTAGCGTTGAGACAAAGTTATACAATTTTCTTCTTATGTCTGCTATAAATTGTGAAATGAGAACAAACATGACCCAAATAGTCAATTAACATTCTATCTCGGGGTTTTGTTTGATTTTTATACAAGGATTAGGGCTTTCCGAATAAAAGATCAAGTCTCCTTCAATAGGGGATCAAGTCTCCCCTAACTTCAGAAAAACCGCAATTTTTTTACTCCCACGAAAATGCTTCTAGGTCATCAACGGGTTCAAGTATCGTTCTAAATTTTGGAGCATAGAAACTTGAAGTTACAAGCTGTCAGAAAATGTCAAAGACGGCGAGTTGCTAAATTTTTCCAAAAAGATATGGTGAAAATAAGAAAAGGGGATCAAGTATCCCCACTCTCCCCTACCGTTTTGTTTAGCTCAATCCAGGTCAATTACACCTCGCTACGAGGTAAGTTTTACCTTATTTGGATTTACCTTTTTTCTAGGTGAATTATAATTTTTTAATGAACTTAATTCAGGTGAACTTCACCTCGCTACGAGGTAAGATTTACCATTTTTGGATTCACCTTTTTTCTCGGTAAATTGTACCTTTTTTCCAACCTCGATTCAGGTAAATTTTACCTCGCTGTGAGGTGAATTTCACCTCGAAGAGGTAGAAGTTACCTTTTTGGCTTTCACGAGCGTTCACCTTTGCTAACTCGGTAAATTTTACCTTTTTATTATTTTCCGTGAAGATTGAAGTAGTCAGTCAAAAGTTACCGACAATGGAACGCAAAAGGCGAGAGAAAATTCTGCACACTCACGTAGAGAAACCGAAGTGGTCAGGGGTAAAGATCACGAAATTCCTGAAATATCCAAAATCGACTGTAAATTCGGTGCTGCAACGTTACCGGGAGACCCTTACGGTGGATCGAGCAAAACGAACCAGGCGTAAAAGTGGAACATATGACCGGAAGCTGCGAGCTAAGGTAATTCACAATAATCCTGGAATCTCCTTGCGTGATTAGGCGAAAAAGTTCAAGACGAACCACAGTACAGCTCGACGAATTTGTTTGCGAGAAGGCTTGCGGTCGTATCATGCAAGCAAACACCCCAACAGGATGCTGAAACAAACCATGGTTGCCAAAACCAGGGCAAGGAAGTTGTACGAGAAAGTGTTGACCAAGTACAACGGATGCATATTGATGGACGACGAAACTTACGTCAAAATGGGTTTTGGACAAATACCCGGTAACAAATTTTACCTTGCGAAGCGTAAAGGGAATGTTGCGGGTAGATTCAAGTTTGTTTTCGCAGATAAATTTGCTCGTAAGTTGATGATTTGGCAAGGGATCTGCAGTTGTGGGAAGAAGACCAAGATTTTCATCACTGGGGACACAATGAATGGAAATGTTTACAAAGAAGAATGTCTCCAGAAGAGGGTTTTGCCATTCATTCGGTCCCACAAAGGTCCGGTGAAGTTCTGGCCGGACTTGGCAAGCTGCCACTACAACCGTTAAGTGGTATAAGAAGAACAAGATCGATTTTGTTGAAAAAAGTATCAATCCAAAAAACTGGCCGGATTTTCGTCTCATCGAGAAATATTGGGCAATAGTTGAAGGCAAACTGAAGAAATGTGGCAGAACCATGAAAAAACCCCGCTCAAATGGAAAAGTGGTGGAACAAGATGGCGAATTAGGTTACCAGCAGTACTGTGCAGAAAATGATGGGTTGTATCACAAAAAAAGTTCGAATATTCATCCGAAAAGCTGACGAATTATTTTTATGTATTTTTTTTCCTTTTTGCAATAAAAACCCAACACAATAACATTTTTATTTTTGTTGTACGTTATTTCTTTGCGGAGAAATGATATATTTTATCCGACCAGATTCTATGTGAAACAGACTTTAATCGCTATTTACAGCGATACCAATCATCTAAGAACCAAATTTAAAGTTTACGATGATTCAGGGATCAGATTTACGTATTATCATAAATTAAATAAATGATGAAAACACGATTTTGATTATATTTTTGTAAAAAAATTAAAAAGCCAGAAAATAAACCGTGGGGTAGAACGCCAAAACAAGTGGACAGAACGCACCATATGGAAAGGGTGCCGGGTGGTGAGAAAAGAACAATGATTATACGAAATGCAATAATTGAAACATTAAATTTTTAATAACATGTTCATCGTATTTTTGAAAACCAACCATATTTTGGCAAAAAGTCATTTTTATTGCTTTAACTGCTAAAAATTTGCTTTTCAAAATACACTTTTCTACATCCTTGTAGGTCAAACGCCTTCAGGTAGGCAACGAAATTTAATTTCTTGACGGATATCGCGGCAAACATGGCGGAGGATATCTTTTTCGAGTCGAATATTGGTGCACCTTTTAATCTCGAACAAGGACGAAATTTGTTAGAATTATGCATTGTTATCGTAATTTGGGAGTCAGCAAATAAAAAGAATGGCATTTTATTTTGATAATAGGATTTTCTCAAAAGTTAACAGAATTCAATATTTGAGCGTAAAACACGTGGTCTGATGGGCATTCTGTCCCAATTTCGATATGATTGAGTTTAGTTAAAATTTGTGAGATTTGTAAAATACAACAAAATATTTATAGTCTTCCGAAAGTGCATACGAGTGGAAAACGATAAGATGTAGTTTTATTAGATTGCACAGTCTGGTTTACCATAAAACCTTATAAGTTAACCATGAAAAATTACAAGGTTTACGCAGAATCCATGAATCCTTCTGTTTCTAAGAATTAAAGTCGTTTCTGTGAATTTTTCACCTAGAAAATCATGAAAAAGCTCGTTTGTTACATTCAAAATTAAGAAAAAAAACCATTCGAAGTCATAGGTTAGTGTATTTTTGAGAAAGAATGGCATAGGCCATTTTACCTCGCTGGTACGTCTTGTACAGTTTTCCCCTAGGTTCAATACAATTTTTTCATTTGGTATATTTGTTTGAATTATTCTGTTGTTCCTGAGATATACTTTCTTAAATGTTTACTGGTAGACAGTTTCAATAGCAAAAAGGTATTTATAATCTATTCGAAACGCCTTTTTTCAGCAATGTCCATAAACCATGTCTTTAGCTCAAACGAGGGAAAATGGCTTAATTTCTGGTACAAATTTTCTGAGCTTTTTAATAAGAACTCTTTACTGTAATGGACCTCCCACATCAATAATGATTGATCTTTGTTTTCAATAAGGGTACACTTGGCCAGAGAGATAGAGAAAGTCGAACGAGTAATTAAATACAATTTCCTAGGCAGGGACTAATTTATTTTCTATGAAAACAAATAACAGCAAAACTCAGCTACGACGAAAGCAACCAGTCAGCAGTGTATGCAGACTGCCTTCAACACTACAAAGGCTAATGAGGGAACCACATGACGATAAGTTATGGCCGAAAACCACACACAAATCCAAACCACCCTCGTTATTTTTGGTGCGAATCCCAACCGTTTAGAGACCAACAGACACATCTGAGGCAAACATCGATCGTTCTTCTAAATATTTTCTATCGAACGAGTTCTCTGAACCAGCTAGCTCTCTGCTGCCTGAGTCGGGGTTTTCACCCCACCCATGTGCATATGCACTGAATAAATTAAAACTCACGCGTACGGTATGAAAACAACTATTCCCCGGTCCATCGTCGATAGAGTTCTGCCGCCGAGTTGTGGTTCATCCAGATGCTGCAGAGTCCACAGTTTGTGAGTGGCGTTCAATTTCCACCATCCTAGGCCACGTGTGCTCTGATGCAGGATCGCACGGAAGAAAATGAATTGACTTTCAAATAGGCATTAATTTGCTTACCAGTCGGCAAAGGGAGTGCATTTGGAAGATAGAAAGATACCGAAACATACAAGCTGTGTGCCATTTGGAAATGATTGAGTTGAAAACAAAGATTTTCTTGTTGCATCAAAAGTGTTATTAAAAATCAATAAAAATTCAATTTGATTTAAAATTGGTGGATAACGTCTCAAGTACGAATTTTCGAATTTACTTTAAACAACCTTCCGACACACCTGGTCAGGTTGGAGTGATCAATATCCAGCCAGAGTTCGGATTTGGGCACTAATGTTGGTGAGAGTTTCATATATTCCAGAATCCAAACAGGGCCCAAAAGCTGTAGTGTAGTGACAAACCACCAAAGATTGACACTCCTCGTGGATGAATGAACCTTTCTCGACATATTGAAGAGGTGAAAATGTTAATTTCATCTTTTACTGCATCTATCGTATGGTGGATGAACACAAAATTTGAAACCCACTAGGTTTCGGTGCGGACTAGACCAGTCGATAAGAGATTAGGGTAGTTCGAGCCCCATTCCATTTGTCCACCGCAAAGCCATTTGAAAGGTTAATTCTTAAGCTGTGTATTTCATTTTAAAAATCAAATTTTATTTTAAAAAAAAAACGAGATACACACGATTTGATAGGTTCATTTTTAATAACAAAAATGTACTTTGACGAATGCTTAATTTTTTTCTAACTACACGGGATATACTCAAAAACGTGTAGGAAATGTTCAGTAGGGTGTCCCGAAATTACACAATGTCTGGAAATCTGGAGGCTCACCCTCCAAACGGTAAATAAGGATGTCGAGAACAAACTTTTTTTATGGGGCCAACAAAAAAAAAATCATGTTTTAGAGATTCCGAAAACGCGATCTTTGAAAAAAGTCCACTTTTTTTTAATATGATTTTAAAAACATTCTGGTTCCTAAATTTTTCACAAAATTTATAAATTTCACATTTTTCAACTTTGTTTAGGTTATAAACTACAGTTAAAATAAAAAATTAGCCAAATATGAATTTAAATTCAAAATCAGCAGCTATTTTCTAAGAAAAAATCCAAACATGTTTTATTCCACTGACCAAAATTTGTGTCTGACGTAAAATTTTGTAATACCAATGTCATCAAAAGATTCAAATTGTTGTGCACTTAAACTTTGCTTAACAAGGTAGGTATGTTGTTTGTATCATCGTGTGGAGAGTAGGATTGTTCGATCTTCTGGAAAAGATCGATCCCAAAGATCGATCCAGCTGAATAATTCCACGATCGATCCACCTCAAAAATCGAAGCAAAAGGATCGATCTCTGCCAGATCGATCTTGTTTAAGAGGGGTGCTGCCTGAAGGCTATATTTTTTGTTGAAGTCAATAGCGAAAACGACAGGAAATCCCATGCATTTTAAAATCAAAAACACATGTTTTAAAATTCAACCTCAGAATGTTTAGCTTTTCACGATTATGGTTAAGTTAAGTTAAGTGTTTATGACACATATAGAGCCACATATAGGGGAGAATGAGGATACTTGATCCCTGGGGATACTTGATTCCTTAGCTATATCTCGAAACTGGAATGTTTTACAAAGATCAAATGTTCTAGAAAAATGTGCCAAAATGAGCAAAATAACAATGCTTGTAGTTTAAAAATTTTAACAAAATTATTGTTTGAGTAATTGAACTTTTTTTGAAAAATTTCACAAAATGTGACTTGAAGATCTTTTTTCATCACTTTAAAATGATGAACTTCATAATACCATATTTTCAAAGCAATGGAAAACTCTCAACTTTTTTCAGAAAAAGTTTTCTAAAATATTGATTATGGGTACAATTGATCCCCTAGAGTTGGGTACAATTGATCCCCCTTCCAAACGGCATATTCTTCTTCTGAATTGATCGTTACGATTGCTGATTACGAAATTACTAATATTTATCCAAAAACTAAGATTTATCAAACAATTGTCTGAAGAAAAGAGCAAAAATAATTAATTTTCTCTTAATTATAAAAAATAGCGCCTTTAAGTATGCAATGTTATTAGCGATGAAACAAAGTTAAAGAATTTTCTTCTTATGTCTGCTATAAGTTGTGAAATGAGAACAAACATGACCAAAATAGTCAATTAACATTCTATCTTGGGGTTTTGTTTGATTTTTATACAAGGATTAGGGCTTCCTGAATAAAAGATCAAGTCGCCTTCAGGAGGGGATCAAGTCTCCCCTAACTTCAGAAAAATCGCAATTTTTTTTACTCCCACGAAAATGCTTCTAGTTCATCAACGGGTTCAAGTATCGTTCTAATTTTTGGAGCATAAAAACTTGAAGTTACAAGCTGTCAGAAAATGTCAAAGACGGCGAGTTGCTAAATTTTTCCAAAAAGATATGGTGAAAATAAGAAAAGGGGATCAAGTATCCCCACTCTCCCCTACAGCCACAGGTCATGGTACAACGATTAGGTATTCGTATTCAGCTATCATCTGGAAGGGTAAAGTTGATTTTTTCAAGTATTTAAATTGTTAAATTTTCATGAAGAAAAGAGGTTATATTAAAATATAATTTTGAGCTATATAATAATTCAAATGTTGATAAAAAAAACTTTTTATTGCGGTCTCTTTCAAAACACTGAACAGCCTTCAATCGTACCTCAACTATCAAACTGAAAATTTTTGATAAGAACTTTCTTCTTGACCTGAGTAAAGTAAATGTTGCTGGGTATCAAAATTCTGCTCGAAACTTATTCTGAATATCTCCCGAATAAAAAAAAATCTTCAAAAGATCGAAAATAAACCGATTTAATAGATTTTTCCAAGGCTAAAGAATCGATCCAAAAAATCCGAAATCTGAGTTCAATAGATCGATCTTACAAGGATCGATCCAAGATCGACCAATCCTAGTGGAGAGCTATTTACGGTTCAATCCTTATTAAAAATCACAATTAAGGATTTTTTTTTAATTTACCAAATTCCTCTCAATAAATACCTACTTGAAGATCGAAACACTTGCAGAAAATACTTAGATGCTAAAAGAGAATCATCAGAAGGTCATAGTCAAAATTTGAGCTAATTCTGATAACGGGAAGGGCGGGTTTCACTGAATCTCAGGAGTTGAAGGGATTCTGAGATATCGTGTTCTGAGAAAGCATAAAAAACTGGTTTTTTTACATTTTTTTACTTACCAATCGATTTCTTATTTTTGTTCATTTTATTAAAAAATTTACATTAACATTTCATCTGAAGACTGTAACTCGATTTTACTTAAAACCAAAAAGTTATTGCGGTTCAAAGATTGTATTTTGAACACAAATTGTCATATAAAACGCAACGAAAATGTACTCATTACGTGAAAGACGGTTTAGTAGGTACCGTAAACTGGGGGAAAATTGACCACCTTTGAATTCATTTTCGAATATTTTGGAAGGAGTTGCTTTTTTGTTACACTAAAAAGTTTTAGAATACATACTTACTGAGATAAGGAGTAAAGCATGATCATTGAAAGCAGAATATTCAAACGATATTAGTGGCTTTAACTAAATGTTTGTTACAAAACCAGATTTCATGTTTCGGGGTAACTTTGATCACTATGGTTTTATCTTATCTCGACATCTTCAAAATTATTGTTTGGATGCCAATTAGCACTGAAGGCTTAACACATCATTAACAGTATTTTTCTTTGGACTCAATTGAATTTTTTAACGTTTTATTTCGAAAACAAAGATGTATACCGTAAACTGGCCCAGATTAACTGGAAGAACTTTGATCATCGGGGTAACTGTGATCAACATGCAATTTTTGCAGGCCATCATCATTAACTAAGTCTGAAATTGAAATGTCTCAAAACTGTTTTCTACGTTTGAAAGTTTGAGTTTCAAATAGGCTAAATAAGGTTTGTAGTTGAATGGTTTTTTAAATATTACTTGAAATGAAGTTTAAAAGTTTCGAAATATCTGTTTTTTTTTCAAAGACTCCCAAACAAACACCTTTCCTGATAAATTTATAACATTTTGAAGCAAATGGGTTGTTTTATATGAAAGTTTAACTTAAAGCCTGTATAGAATAAATGGCTAAAAACTCTATCGAATTTCAAAGCTTGGATATAAAAGAGAAAATAGGAACAGTGGGAGGACTTAGGGAATTGCTTGAAGGTAAAATTTCAGTTGTTAGTGAGACCAAAAAATATTGAAAAATGTTAAAAAAATTTGCCCCTAAATGTATGCAGCAACATTGTCCATCTTTTGAGTAGATTTGTTATTGAAAGAAAACGTAAAAAAATCAATCGAGTCCAAACAAAAAATTACGGTTATCGATGTATTAAGCCTTCTGTGCTAATTGACATCAATACAATAATTTTGAAGATGTTATGATACGTTGAAACCATAGTGATCAAAGTTACCCCGAAACATGAAATCTGGTTTTGTAACAAACATTTAGTTATAGTCACCTGGGGGAGAAAGACTGAAATTTGCTGTATCGTTTTTTTACTGTCGGTAAAAAGCCAGCATTTGTTGAAAAGATTTGTAATTGTTCAAATTTTAACTTTAGATGTTCAGTTTTGTGTAGCGAGTCATGTAACTCAGTTGTTTAGGTGCTAAATTTAGATTTAGCTGTATTTTTAGACCAACCATTAATCAAACCATTCTTATTTATCAGCTTCAAAACTTTGGCCGAAATTTTAGTGACTCAATACGCCTGATCACGCAAGAATTTGCCAGAGCAAAACAAAACCTAATTAAATCATTGTTTTATACAAAACAAGTGCTTTTCAGCATAGAGCAAGTTTTATTAAAAATCACTAAATAAGAAAGTAAAATTTTGAACCTTTGAACTGGTCGGTAGATTGATGAGAGAAATTTGACGTTTGAAAGATTTTTTTCTTTTTTTATTCAGCCTTCCTCCCCCAGATAGTCACTAATGTCGTTTGAATATTCTGCTTTCAATGATCATGCTTTATATTCCTTACCTCAGTAAGTTTTTTTAAACTTTTTAGTGTCACAAAAAAGTAACCCCTTCCAACATATTCGAAAATGAATTAAAAAAGTGATCAATGTTCCCTCAGTTTACGGTACTCAAAAGATGAACAATGTTGCTGCATACATTTAGGGGCAAAAATAATAAACACATCTCAATATTTTTGAACTTCAAAAACGAATGAAATTTTACCTCCACTGTTCCTATTTTCTCTTTTATATTCAAACTTAGAAATTCGAAAAAGGACATGAACCTGAAAAACTGTCCGGAGCTGCGCCCGGTGGAGCAGTACTGGGCAATAATGAAGCGGGAACTTCGAAAGAGCAAGAAGATAGTCAAAGACGAGAAGGACATGTTAAGAAAATTGAAAAAAAAAGCTGAGAACCTGGTACCGGGTGACACTGTGAAGACTTTGATGGAGGGCATCAAGCGGAAATGCGTTCAATTTTACACTCAAGGCTTCATCGATTAACTTTTCTTTTGATTTTTGAAGTAAATATTTGTATAAAACTACTCTAAAATTTTGGTTTGATTCTTAACGTTATAAAAAATTGGCATGACATTTTCGGTGTAACAAAAAATTCGTGTTCTCTCTTTAACTGTAGTATTTGAGATACTATATGTGTATCGAATGAAAATGATGATCATGTTATCAAAATAAAACTAAAATTTGAATTTTGAAAATCGGTTCAATTCAGAATGAGATACAACGCTACAAAGCAAAAATTAAAAAATAGAAGTATTTTTCGGAAATTCCATTCTAGTGGCAGGAACTTCCATATGATCCTCAATTATATTATACAATTGAAAAAATTTGTTTTTCACGATTTCGAACCTTATAAAATAATTTCATTACGCTAATGTGTAATGTGTAAGTTTTTTTTCGGCATGTCAGTTGGGGCATATTGGTAATATGTTCCAAATTACAAATTTTTCCGATTTTTTTTTTTCAAAAAAGTTATACCTACACCCATAGAAGAGGTAGCAAAAATCCAATGCCTATTTAGCACATCTCTGTGCCGATAATGCGCTGAAATGTGCACTGTGCCGAAGATGATATGTTTGAAAAACCGTAACTGGCATAAGGACTCGGCTCCCAACTAAAATGATGCATGACCACTACATTCAAGCAAAACAAGAAAAACATTTTATGGGATTTCGTTCCTATTGGATAATTCATCCCAGAAACAAGAAAATAAAAATATAAACCACAGCGCCCGTAGGGAGAATCGAACTCAAATCACCAACCATATGGTCTTGCCAGAACGATATCTTAACCAGTGTACTAATTGAGCTTCATGCAGGAAGAAGGATATTTGTCATAGGCATTCTGCCACCGATCAATCACAAAAGAAACGCACGACAGTGGCTTCCCGGCGTTTGGCCTCCTTTCAAGGTATTCATTTGTCTTGCGATGAAAACGGGAAAGGGAACGGGAGTGGAGGAAACGGGAAACCCATTGAATGAGAACTGTGCTTTGCTTACTGCCTGCTATTACATACACACGCTACATATACACAGCTGCTAAAGCCGGGCAGCTTGGCCGGTGCTTGTTTGCCGGTGAATTGAAGGAATATATTCTTGTTGCTTTTGCTACATACACACGCACAGCTTAGCCGTGGTTGTTTGCCGGTCGATTGAATTGAAGCAATGTTTTTTTTGTTGCTTTTACTGCATACACACGCACAGCTCGGCCGTGGTTGTTTGTCGGCGGATTGAAGGGATTGAATTAGAAGGATGTTTTTGTTGTTGCTTTTGCTACATTCACACGCCCAGTGCTCGGTTCGCTGGCTGCCTGGTGTAGGCCGGTATTTATTTCCATCCTTCTTCGTCTTGTGATGCGATAGGGAGGGACGTGAAAGCGTTTTTATTTTGTTTCTTTCAGACATACGCAATTCGGTTAACTTGGGAGATTAATGCCGGTGGGAGCAAATCGAATCAGCACCGATCGCGTTATCTTCTTGTACCAATGATGCTATGTAATTGACTACACGCCATTGGCACAGAGGTTGAATTTTGGGTGTACGATTTTAAAGTTCGCTTCGGGTCATATTGACCCGAACGGTGTAGGAAGGTTCATGTGAATGTTACTAATATGAAGAAATAGTTACATTCGGTTTGATATACTAAGGTTCAACGTGACAAGAACCACCCTAACGGCTGATGGATCGGCCTGATTCTAACCACTATTAAACCCACCGTCGTCGGCCCTATCTGCTAGATTCCAAAACCTGGTCTGTCTGCCAAATTGGAGGGATTCGATTTTGGTTTTACACCCATATGCGACTGGTCGTGGTTTTCTGTCCAGAATGCCGACATCGACGTCTAGCGAAGCTTGAGATGAATCTCGAACGAGAGGATGTAGGTAATCTGGAACAGACCCAGTCGGTGCCCATGGCTTGCCCTCGAAAGGAGGTTTTGTGGCCGGCTAAACAGTGGTGACCCTAGTCGAACCGGAGAGCGCATGTGGTTTCGTGGTCACATTTCGGATGTGAATGAATGAGCGTAAGACAATGTTGTGGTTATGTTTATATTAAGCTCGGCCACGTGTTAGCCATCTGGTCGTGGTAGATAGGCCTAGAACTTTCGTCTTCGAAGCTGTCCAGATTCTCAGCTGGTCTTCCGAATTCGGTGGCTGATTTTGTCTGGCGGCATTGGATTCGAGCTGACTTTGATGAATGCATTTATCTAATGAATTCGGTTAGCAAGTATCACAAAGAAGTGCCAGTAGTGCAAACGTACAAAGCTTTTAATAATAAGCCTTCAGATGAAAGAAAAAGTTTTGTTTATTGATTGAGAAAACGTCTTTTTTGTATTTTGGTTATTTGTTCTTTAGCGATCCAAATTTATATGCTGTTTTCAATAGAGCAACCGAAAAAAAAGTAAAGCCGAATGTCAACAAACACAATATTATATAGGCGTTGGTACATGTAAGTAATTTTGGATTTAATTCGATTAATTTTCAACACAACATATTATTTCAATGTCAAGCGGAAAACTCAACCAAACTATAATTTTCGGTTTGAAGTGACACAGTTTCGCTCTAGGCAATGATTTAATTCCATATGTCCAACATTCAAATTCAAGGCTTAACACACAGCTTAAATGTGAGAGTAATTCTGCAGCATCCCGACAAACCAATCGATGCTTAAACTCTGGACTGGTCGTTCAAAATTTCGGATAATAGAAGCAGGGTATGTAAATTGATCCTTTACCGACACCGTTTTCTCCTCATGCACTGGCAGTTTCCGATTGGTTCGTTTATGTTCCCTCTTCCAAGCTCCCATTCCGGTGAAAAGGAGAAAAATAACGCGCTGGCCTGCAACTAACCAGCTGCAATAAGAAGCTGGGTAGCAAACGTGTAATTGAGAATCATGAGCAGGGTAATAAATATCGCACAAAGCTGCTGCTGAAAATAGCAATGTAGGATACCGGGAAACGCGCTGTTGTTGACGCGAATCCAGGATGAATCGTGGACGGGGCAAGGAAGAATTGGAATGCGCGCGGAAGGTACAAGAAAATGATCCCTCCAGCGAGCTGCAACGGGACACGATGTTATTGATGCGGACCAAATTTCCCGCTCACCATTAATAGACCTTGACTCGGAACCTTGAAAGTCCCTCTTTCAGTCGAACGCGATCGGCTGAAACTTTATAGGTGTAATTTCCAATTTGGAATCAATACTCATGACAAGCTGGTAGGCAATGCCCTATGCTCACTGAAACGAGAGCTAACAGTGAAATAAAAGGTTACACAACCCCGGGGAAAAATTCAACTATTCTAATGATACATTATAATAACATGATGATAACATAATGAAAGGCGCCGAAGAAAAGCTATGAAAAGTAGGACAAAACAGTGAAAGCAATCTGGGTAAACCATGTATTTGCCCCACGGATCTCTCTTTACATTTTATAACCATCCATGGCACGTGTTCGTTCAGGTCACTTATTTCATTCAAAGATAAAGACTAAAAAAAGCCTCAGTGATTAAACCAGAGTAAAAAATTCTCTATCGTTTTTATTATGCGCACTTATCAATTTGTATAACAATTTAACTTGCTAACACATCTTATACACCAAAGCTTATTAATATGAAACCTGTTCCAATTTGATACATAATCATTAATTAATATTTAACCTGAACAAAAACAAATAATTTATTCTCCAAGTTCATACACCTAATTGATTCCAGAAATCAAATGATGCAAATCCCAAACCACTTTTTGTTTCAAAATGTTAAAATAAAGAATTTAGGATTAAAATTTTTCAATAGATATGCTTAGAAGTGAAGAAAATCTAAAATAAATCTGTTTAAAAAAAATAGGTATCTAGAATAGGGTTACCATATCGAGCAACACAAAAAACAGTTCATTGAGATCATCTTTCCAAAAAGTCAGAAGAAACAGTAGGATCCCGCCCATCCAAACTTCAGTTTATGAGCTCCCGCGTTCTCCCAGACATCAGGTTGACACAAGATCCATATATTTATCGAGCTTTGCGCCCGGATGGTATGCAAAAGAATCTACAGTAGAATCCTGCTTACCCTATAAGTGAAACCTCGGATCAAACGAAATACATTGTCAATCCCTATCCTTATGCTCTAGTATTGCATACCATCCAGGCGCATAGCTCGTTTTTTAAATGGATTTTATTTTTCTATTTAATCGACGTGTCTTGCAAATCTATATATATAAAAAGCAATTATCTGTATGTTTGTTTGTTTGTTTGTTTGTCCTCTATAGACTCAGCCGTCTTAAGAGCTAGAGATCTGAAATTTGGCATGGATGCTCATTAGGACCAGGAATGATGAAAAATGTTTTTAGATTTTTGGACGACCCCTTCTGAAGGGGGTCGTCCATACAAGACAAATATTGTTTTGACGTTATTGACGTTATTTTCCGTCGGATTGTGATGAAAATTTGCACATGAGTGTTTTGAGGGACGAGCAATCGATTCCAGTTATCAAATTTAGGGTCAGGGGTCGGCCAAAGGGGTCGTCCATATTCACTTATTTTTTTTTTTGCGATATTGGCGTTATTATACATCGGATTGTGATGAAAATTTGCACATGAGTGTTTTGAGAGACGAACAATCAGTTACAGTTATCAATTTTAGGGTCAGGGGTCGGCCAAAGGGGTCGTCCATATTTACTGATTAATGTTTTGGCGATATTGGCGTTATTATACACCGGATTGTGATGAAAATTTGCACATGAGTGTTTTGAGAGACGAACAATCAGTTACAGTTATCAAATTTAGGGTCAGGGGTCGGCCAAAGGGGTCGTCCATATCCACTGATTAATGTTTTTGCGATATTGGCGTTATTATAGATCGTATTGTGATGAAAATTTGCACATGAGTGTTTTGAGGGACCAGCAATCGATTTCAAGTTTTGAATTGCGGATCAGAAGTTGGCTGAAGGAGTCGTCCATACCCAACTTTAATGTTTTTGCGATTTTGACGTTATTCTACATTGGATTGAGATGAAAATTTTCGCATAGGAGTTTTGAGGGACGTTCTTTTGCTTTCAGGTTTCAAATCTTGACTCAGGGGTCGGTAAAAGGGGTTATTATCTGTTCACTGATTTTACGATATTCTCTTGATTGAGCATAGAATTGTAATTAAAATTGACACATGGGAGGTTAACAGAAAAGATAATTGATTTCAGGTGTCAAGTTTTGAATCGTGGTCAAAAAAAGGCCGTCCATGTTAGTTGCTCACTGTTTTCGTGATATTGTCGTGATCATGCATCGGATTGAGATGAAAATGTTCAGATGAGGGTTATAAACTATGAGCAATTGACTCCAGGTAGCATGTTCCGTGTCAAGGGTTGGCGAAAAGGGCGTCTATATTCACTGTTCACTGTTTTCAAGTTCCTGACGTTATTTTACATATAAATTGAAAAGAAAAAATGGCACAAGGGAGTTTTGAGGAACGTAAAATTGGTTTCAATTATCGAATTTCGGGCCATGGAACAGAAAAAGAGGGTTTCATTGAAAGTTCAGTGTTTTGTGCAATAATTTTGTTGGAGGCAGTTAATTGATACCAATTTCAAGCAAAAGAGTCGTGCACATAAACAAATAGTACATTTTTCTGCCATAATGTCTAGATTTTGCTACCGATCGAGAAAAAAACACTCTCACATAAATTTTAATAAAAAGCCAATGAACCCGATCAAGAGAGCATATCAAAATAATAACTTAAACGTATCTTACCGAGATATTTACATCTGATTCAGCTGTAATTGAGTACTCAAACATTTCGATTTAAAGTTTCTCCAATCTGAATTATATCTTATTTTAATTGACAGACTTGAATGGGGTTGAGCTCATTTTCAATTATCAAGATTTTTTTCGGATTGTCCCAAAATAAAATGATTATATCTTATTTTGATATACGTACAACTTTTTCTGAAACACGGACATCGAAGTCAACGGCCCAAACCGTACGTTTATGAGTTTCGCTCAACAGATTCATGAAATTGAATCCAAGTTTTGGGAAACCAAAAATGGGGTATGGTTTTAGCAAATAATGTGGGTTATTGACATTCCACTAGAAAATTTTCTCGAAGCACTCATATCTTGATAAGTTATAATTTTGATAGGTTTTGTTCTGCCCAATATCAAACTATGCTATCTGAACGAGATATAATCTTGAAAGGAGCATATCTAAAATTGATATAATTTAGCTATGATCGCATAGATTTTTTGATATAATTTGAGATATTTTAACATCCTATGAGTACTGAATAATAACTCATTTAGATAGGAAAAATATTAGTATCAAAATATCTCATCTTGATATAATTTAGTTTTTCCCTCCTGATCGGGAACCGTTTAATTTGAATTTCAAGTAATAGTAACAGTAGCGACTTTAAACACTGTTGAATTTTTTCCCCAAAATTGTCGAAAGAATGCTTTGAATTCATTTTCTAAACTAATTTTGACGTACCAATGATTTAAAGCGAAACGAAGTTCGTACGGGATCAGCTAGTATTTACTATAAATTTGCAAACTACGTCGATTTAATAGCTTAACAGTATATCGCGATGACAAAACAAATTTTCACATTGATTTTCTATTAAAAAAAATGGTGGCTCGGATAACCCAAGTTCGAATACGCGAAGTTCTACTGTACCTATTTCGTGTTAACTGAGAAGGTACCGAGGTATTTCATTGCAATCAAATATTGCCAAAGTCTTGGGAGGTTATGTGACTTACATGACAATAATAAATTGTCCTTTCATATATTTTTGTACTTTACCTACTATTCCTTTGTGCATATTGATTATAGTTTGCATACTCAAAGGCGCTCATTGTTTCTAACGACTAAAAATGCATAGGGGAGAGTGGGGATACTTGATCCCCTTTTCTTATTTTCACCATATCTTTTTGGAAAAATTTAGCATCTCGCCGTCTTTAACATTTTCTGACAGCTTGTAACTTCAAGTTTCTATGCTCCAAAAATTAGAACGATACTTGAACCCGTTGATGAATTAGAAGCATTTTCGTGGGAGTAAAAAAATTGCGATTTTTCTGAAGTTAGGGGAGACATGATCCCCTATTGAAGGAGACTTGATCTTTTATTCAGGAAGCCCTAAACCTTGTATAAAAATCAAACAAAACTCCAAGATAAAATGTTAATTGACTATTTTGGTCATGTTTGTTCTCATTTCACAATTTATAGCAGACATAAGAAGAAAATTCTATAACTTTGTCTCAACGCTAATAACATTGCATACTTAAAGGCGCTATTTTTTATAATTAAGAGAAAATTAATTATTTTTGCTCTTTTCTTCAGACAATTGTTTGATAAATATTACTTTTTGTATAAATATCAGTAATATCGTAATCAGCAATCATAACGATCAATTCAGAAGAAGAATATGCCGTTTAAAAGGGGGATCAATTGTACCCAACTCTAGGGGATCAATTGTACCCATAATCAACATTTTAGAAAAAATTTTCTGAAAAAAGTTGAGAGTTTTCCATTGCTTTGAAAATATAGCATTATGAAGTTCATTTTACGCTCAAACGATTGATACGTTGGAACAAATATTTTTTTCATAATTTTCACATGTAAGGAACATTTTAAAGTGATGAAAAAAGATCTTCAAGTTACATTTTGTGAAATTTTTCAAACAAAGTTCAATTACTCAAACAATTATTTTGTTAAAAATTTTTAAACTACTAGCTTTGTTATTTTGCTCATTTTGGCACATTTTTCTAGAACACTTGATCTTTGTAAGACATTCCAGTTTGGAAATATAGCTAAGGAATCAAGTATCCCCAGGGATCAAGTATCCTCATTCTCCCCTATTTATTTACAAGATGTTAAAGTAATTTGTTGTAAGCTACTTTCGTAGTTTTTGCAAGAGATGTGAAACAATTCCATAAAATGAAAGAAATAAATGAGTTTTTCTGATCAAATGCCTTAAAAAAAGAGTACATTTGTTCATATTTCACAAAAAGAACAGTACCGTAAACTGGGAGAACTTTAATCAACATGAAATTTTTGCAGATAATCATCATCAACTAAGTTTTAAGTTAAAATATCTGAAAACTAATTTCTACGCTTGAAAGTCTGTAAATTGAATTTCAAATAGGCTAAATTTGGTTTGTAGCTGGAGTTATAAAGTTTTAATACATCTGTTTTTTTTAAGACTCACAAACAAACACTTTTCCTGATAAAATGATAGCAGTTAAAGTCTGCTTCATTTAATATTGGAACAAATTCTTTTGCTCATTGTGGCGCTCCTAGTGGACGGATTTGGAAACTTTTTTTCACCCACGTGTCGGGAAATTCATTACCTTTCACCATGGATTTATGTCATAACACCAAACGATAGCATTTTGTAAACAACCGCCATGGAAGCCGAACGGAGAGATCAAATTGTGCACAGTTTTCTTGAAAATCCATTGTTGTCGGCATCGAAGCTAGCTAAACAGCTTCAAATGCCCAGAAATACCGTATGGCGTGTTATCAAGCAGTACAAGGAAACATTGACGACGGCTCGGAAGCCGCATTCGAAGCGTCGGAGTGGAACTGTCGACCGGAAACTGCGTGGGAAAGTCATCAAGGCCGTCAAGAGGAATCCCAATCTTTCAGACCGCGATTTGGCCAATAAGTTCCAGGCCGCTCACAGTACGGTGCGACGAATTCGTCTCCGGGAAGGAATAAGGTCATTCCGAGCCAGCAAACAGCCAAATCGGACGCTGAAGCAGAACAATGTGGCCAGAATCCGTGCTCGAAAGCTGTACGACCAAGTGCTGACCAAGTTCGACGGATGTATTCTGATGGACGATGAGACCTACGTGAAGGCGGACTTTGGGCAAATCCCAGGTCAAAAATTTTATTTGGCGACGGCTCGGGGGGATGTACCTGCAAAATTTAAGATCGTGTTTGAGGATAAATTTGCCCGCAAGTACATGATTTGGCAGGGGATATGCAGTTGTGGACAGAAAACCAAAGTCTTTCTCACTGACAAGACAATGACATCAGAAGTCTACAAAAAAGAGTGCCTACAGAAACGGATTCTGCCGTTTATTCGTGCCCACGACCGTCCAGTAATGTTTTGGCCGGACCTCGCAAGCTGCCATTACAGCAAAACGGTTATGGAATGGTACGCAGTGAACGGGGTCAGCGTAATACCGAAGGACCTCAACCCCCCAAACTGCCCCCAGTTCCGGCCGATAGAGAAATACTGGGCAATCACGAAGCGGAGGCTTAAGGCAAAGGGAAAACTTGTTAGGAACATGACTCAAATGAAGAACTGGTGGAATCAAATCGCCAAAACGGTGGACGAAAAGGGTGTGAGCCGCCTAATGTGCCGTATTACGGGAAAAGTACGAGAATTTCTTCGAAACAGCAATGAATAATTTTTTTTATGAAAGAGTAAAGAAAATGCTACATTTGTATGAAAAACAAATTATGAATTCGTTAATAAATGACTGAACTACACGCAATTGTTTGTGTTCCAATATTAAATGAAGCAGACTTTAGAAGCAAAGGGGTTGTTTTATATATAAGTTTAACTTTTTTCCTATAGGTATAGTTTTAGAGTTATTTTTATGGTCATTTTATGATAATTTATGGATATATAAAATACGGACATTTTCTATGAGAAAGCCTGTATAGAATAAACGGCTAAAAACCCTATCAAATGATTAAGTTTTAGTAAAAAAAAGAACATGGGAACAGTGGGAGGACCTAGGGATTTGCAAGAAGGTAAATTTTTATTTGTTTTTGAGGCAAAAAAATATTGAAAAATGTTTATAATTTTTTTTTGTAGAGAAATGAATCCAACTTAGATGAAATTTCAGGGACTAGATAAGGGAAAATTGATGTTGAAAAACATGCGAAAAAAAATTCGCCTTGTCTCCCGGTGAGACTTGAACCCACATCTTGCGCCTCTCCGGGGCCCATGTATTAACATTCTACTACAGGAGACCAACCTGGCGTATGAATATTATACTGGTTGAGTGTCGATGTCTATCGGAATGAAGGGAATAGTTCTACCATGTGATCATAATCATTTTTCTTGGTCTATTTCTATTCCCATCATTTCATCTTACGGTAGTTGGAATCAAGTTTGGACATTTTTAAGCACGGCAAGATTTGCCGTGCTTTTTTTTTCGCATGTTTTTCAACATCAATTTTCCCTTATCTAGTCCCTGAAATTTCATCTAAGTTGGATTCATTTCTCTACAAAAAAAAAAGTTTCGCTGACTGAATGTTTGAGTCAAGACCCATCTCAGGGTCGCAGTTTAAAAATGTTTATAATGTTTGCCCCTAAATGTATTCAGCAATATGTCCATCTTTTGAGTACATTTGTTTTTGAAAGAAAACGTTGAAAAATTCAATTGAGTCCAAACAAAACATTACTGTTATTAATGTTGCAAGCCTTCAGTGCAAAATGGCATCAATACAATAATTTTTAAGATGCTGAGATACGTTAAAACCATAGTGATCAAAGTTATCCCGAAACATGAAATCTGATTTTGTAACAAACATTTAGTTATATCTTCTTATGTCGTTTGAATATATACTCCTTACCTCAGTAATGCAGTCTTGCGGATTGAAAGACGAGGTTCCAAATTCCACGTTTATTACTTGAAGGTTTGAGATTGTCTGACAATTATTTACCTTAGCCTCCTAAGCTATCTGAAACATATTTAGGCCTACCTGATCCATACAGCTCGGCCATCCTGACTTGAACATCGCCCTCGTCGATCATCTGTCCATATAGATCTCATAATCCTAATACATACAATTTAAATTTTAAGTTACAAAAAAAAGAGTTTCAGTGGTGGAATACAGTTATCTTTATTAATGTTTCGTCAGTCTAGTCATTACATAATTACACAATTCATTAGCGACTGCTATTGTCTCACTCTCCACTTATCATCTTCCCTAACCGGGAAATTACTCATTCCTGAATGAGTACTTTGATACTCTTATCCAGAATATCTAGCAACACTGTTTTGTTACCACGAACCCAATTTGAGTAGTCTCGCTTAACCGTGTGATGATGTAAACATATGTACCGCGTTTATCATCATCACCTGTCATCAGCAATCATCAATCCATTGTCTCAATTGCGAATTGCACGTAGCAAAGAGACAGAACCAAAACAAGTGTTTTGGTCGTCCCGGGAGGAACAGCATATTAACTCTGCTGCAGTCTGCACGATCTGAAAATTTTATTACGATTCGTTTTGTTCCATAAAAGTTACACGTAATTGAAGCCACGAGACGATTAATTTTGGACACCCACATCAAAAACCCGAAGTGGTCGGTTAAAAAATTTGGGCGGCTTCCTGGCCAAAAATTTCACAAAACTACTGGTCGGGGTGATGTCCCCTCCGAGTTCAAATTCGTTTTTGCCGATAAGTTGGCAAGAAAGTGTTTGATCTGGCAAGGTATTTGCAGCTGCGGAGGAGAAACCCCGATTTTTGTGAAAAACAAGACCATGGACTTCGAAATGTACAAGGAGGAGTGCCTGAAAAACGTTTTTTCCGTACATTAGATCTCACAAAGGATCAGTAAAGTTTTCGCCACTACAGCAAAGAGGTACTACAGTGGTATCGGACCAACGGGTGGATTTTGTTGAAAAGGACATCAACCCACTCAACTGCCCTCAATTCCGCCCTATCGAAAAATTTTGGGCAATTGTCAAGCAGAAGGTTTAGAAAAATGGTAGGACGACTCGGGATGCAACATAGATGAAGAGATTGTGGAACAAAATGGCCAAACTATGATGAGAGGTACTCGACGGAAAGTTCGAAATTTCATAAAAAAAACATCGGAATATTTTTTTTTATTATTTTTCCTTTAAAGTGCTATAAAAACCTTACATTTTGAATACAAAACATTTTAATTTCGTTTACAAAGCTCCGAGATAGACCCTTTTTAATGCGTCCAGATTTTGCGTGATCCATGCTTTATCCGAACCGTAAGTATCAACAAAAGTAGATTTGAGAGATGAGAAAGTTTATAAAATTCAATAAAATATAATTTCTGTTTAATTTTATTATAATCTAAAGATGATTGATAATTTAATAACGTTAACGATAATAAACGTTAACCACACGTCAATTTATAAATTCAATCACCAAGAAAAATCGAATACGAAAATACGAGGCATTTTCGTGCAAGGTCTTGCACGACGGTGTCTTGTCCGAACCAATTCCGGTAACTGCTGGAGTGAGACAAGGATGTATCTTATCACCGCTACCTTTCTAATCCTAATGGATGAGATTCTGACTGGATCGATCGACTGTGCACCGAACCGAGGATTGCCGTGAAGTCCTTCAACAATGGAGCAACTGAACGACCTTGACCTGGCTGACGATATTGTTTTGCTCGCCCAAACACAACCGGATATGCAGAGCAAACTCATCGAAAGCTCCAAGGCAACAGGTCTCAAAGTCAATGTTGGAAAGACCAAATCGATGGAGATCAACACAGGAAATCTCTCCAGTTTCATGGTAGCTCGGCAACAAGTTGAGAAAGTGGAGTGCTTCCAGTATCTTGGTAGCCAGATAACGCCTGATGGTGGTACCAAGACGGACATCGAAACCCGGATCAGAAAGGCCCAACTTGCATTTGCGAGTCTCCGAAATATCTGGTGGCACCGCAAGATCTCTCTACGAACGAAAATCTGAATCTTCAACTCAACCTTCAAATCCGTATTGTTGTACGGGTGCGAAACTTGGTGCACATAGGCGGTAACGACGCGAAAACTGCAAGTATTTGTAAACCGCTGCCTGTGGAATATCATCCGCGCGTGGTGGCCTGGCAACTGAATCTAGAATGAGGAACTACATCGCCGGTATCATCAAAGGGTGCTAGAAATCGAGATTCGGGAACGGGAGTGAAGATGGATTGAGCACACGCTGCGAAAAGGTGCAAACGAGATTTGCAGAGAGGCGCTAGATTGGAATCCAGAAGGACATCGCCGCTGGAATCCGAACTGTCGATGAGAATCTCGACTGGGACCAGGCGAAGACCATGGCTCCGGATCGTCATCAGTGGAGGTCTTTTACCACGGCCCGATGCATCGGAGGATCGGCGCGGGATCATTAAGTAAGTAAGTAGAGAAAAATCAATCCAAAAACGAGAAGATTGTTTTTATCTGTAATTTAAAGGAGCCATATAAAACTTACCTCTTTGACATAAATTAAATGTGACATTCGTCCGCCAATGCTTCCGCATATGAAATCGATGATTTGTAAATCGGTTGCCTCATCAAGGCTTTGGAATTTTTTCTTTGTTTTAGAATAATCTATTATTTTACAACGCTTTGCTGTCCAGTATTTTGCATTGAATCCAAAGGTACCCCCGTTGCTATTCCAAAATGAAATGATACCTAGTAGGGTGATTTGCCAATTGTTGTCCCCTAACCCATTGTTGCACAGCATGACTTAAATTGTCAATATTTCAGCTGTTTTTCAACTTTTCCACAAAAATAATACTGAATCATATAATTCGGAATGTTTTCTGATGAAATAAGGCTTTTGTGATATTTTCTGCTGGTAAGTGTGTATCTTACGACAGTTTTAATTTTTATAATTTTTTTCGCGCGGTTTTTGTGCTAATTGTTAACAAAAACCTTAACATTCCTTCTACGGCAAATAAGGTTTTACGTCAGAACAAAACATTTTTCGTATCAGTTTTCTATACCAAACGTTTGTTAGCCAATTTTAACACCATGATTTTGAAAAAAAATTATGATCCATAGTTAACCAGAAAATATGTTGGATCGTGCAACAATTGGTCTGCTCAATCTCCTCCTGCCCCATTGTTGTACATAATTCCGTTGCTACATTTTTTTGGAAATTTCAAATTTATAAATTCATATACCTCCAATAACTTTGTTTGGTTGTTTTTATAGCTGAAATAGCAATAAAAATTTTGGAAGCGATTGATTAGGTCCTGAATTATAACAACGTGTTTTGAATTAGTAAGGAGACTTGTACGGAAAAATCCAAATTTTCATTCAAAAACCATCAGAGATGTATTGAAAGTTCAAAAAACATAATTTTGTATTTTTATTTCTTGGTTCTTGCAATACATTTCATGTGAACAAAAACTAAACTTAACTTGTACCCCAGAAATGATATTCGTTGTCATACAAAAAATTCAAAATAGGTAAATATTTTTTTAATTTTAGAGGTTTGACAGCCAATTTGAAAGCTGGTTAACCGGATGAAAATTAGAATCGCTTTATACTGCTTTGCATGGCCAATAAGTGTGATGATTTAAATTTAATAATTTAAAATTGATATGACATGTTTTTTTCTAAATAAGTGGATATTTACGTTTAACTAGTTATTTAAGTAAATTATCTGCTTAAGGGGGGGGTAGGGTCTAACACTTTCAAAAAATCGATTTTTTTATTTTTTTATTTTCTTATTGTAAAACATTTCAAGAATGTTGTGTCAAATTTTCAAGTCAATTGAAGCAAAACTGTAGAAGTTATAGGCATTTATCTCATCCTATCTAACACTGCAAAGAAGCAAAATCAGAAACTTCAAACGCGTTTTTCTCGAAAGCACGTTTTTAAAGTCCGTGGACATCGTCATTTGAAAACTACTTATCCGATTCTTTTCAAATTTGGAACATATTTAATACCAGACCCCAACGTTTTTCTTTTTTTGTTTTTTTACTTTGGGGAGATTTTACAGATAAAAAATGGCGGATTTTTTCGTGAAAAATCGTAGTTTTTACTTAAAACAGCCACAAAAATTTCATAAATTTTTTTTTAAGTTAAATAAAAACGTTGGGGTCCAGAAAAACATCTATTAAAAATATTTTGCTCTGATTTTTTCACTTCAGATGATTCTGTGCTGAGATACAGTGTCCACCGCAAATCCTGTTTTTTAAAAGGCATCCTCGAAAGTGCTCCGTCACCGGTTCATTTTTCAATATTTTTCTACGAAAAAAATACTAAATGTTCTTTTAACAATGCTTTGTATAATGCAAAATATTTGATTACATTTGTTTGAACGATAGCTCTAGAAAAAAATCGTGAAAATGGTGTTTTTTTTTACCCGTTAGACCCTACCCCCCCCTTAAGTTAATTATTTTCCACTCAGAGTTTTCACATTTTGTGCCCTCAATGTTGATTTTTAACAATTAATTCAATAATTCAAAAACACTTTATATATCCATAAGTTTATTTTTTCTATCGTAAAATCTTAAAAATGAAGTTTTCAAATTATTAAACTCGTTAAAAAACTTATGTATGTATGAAAGTCGGGCAATTAGCATTGTCTGAAAAGTGTCAAAGTCAACTCAACTGCATTGGCCTTGAGAGATTACTTTTTTTTCAGATTCATTTTGCCGCCGCCCGTGGCGTAGAGGACAGCCTTCAAGTCTTCTAAGCCAGGGGGTGTGAGATCGAATCCCGGTCACGGCATACATAGTACACTTTCGGTGGGTTGGTGGTTTTAGCATTTGTAAGATGCTAGCCATCATATCCTCGAAAGATGTACGCTTAGAGTTAAGAAAAAAGGAATCTCTTCGAGGAAACATCATGTTTCATTGAGATCCTGTATGTGTTTGTGTTCGTTTTATAAAAAAAAAAAATCCTTTATCCCGACCATTTACTCAACATTTTATGCAAAGAATCTGGAAGCTGTTCTGAAAAAATCTGTTTCTCTTATTTCGTGACGACAAATATAAAAGAATTTTATTCCATGTCAACAACGATCCCCTTGATATTGTTATTAATATTGTCAGAATATTGTACAGGAGGAAAACTACGACCCTTATGTATGTATGTATTTCTACCACCCAGCTAGCAAGGCACAGCCGGTAGCAGCGAGCAACTTTTGCTTAATAACTTGTTCAAGATTCATCAACTGTATAAATCCGAATGCCTTTGAGTGGACTATTCCAAAGGAGAAAAAATGTAAGCAGAGGCACTTACATTTCTAAGAAGGGATGGGATAAAATCTTCTCCACCGAAAGAACATAACAAAATTATACAGCGTTTGATTCGAGCCGTTATAAAGCTAAGCGCTCCACTGGGTGGGGAGACGGACCCGCCTTCAATCCACGATCCCTTGCTGGTGAGGTAGCCCAATGCTCTGGAGGAAAACTACGACCCTTAACCCCAAAAACTAGAAGTCGATGGTTGGAAGACCTAAAATATTACTTATCTGACGTGCAATTTTCTCAGGAATTCGAATCTGCCGTCGAGTTGCCGTCACTGGAGACATCTATGTGAAGCTTTATTTGGCCCTTATCATCCAGAAAAATAAACAGTCATAGCTTTGTGAAACTTAATTTGATCCAAAACAGTTTTTCAGCCGAAAACTCTTGGAAAGCATTTCTATGTGATGTGATTGTTTCCTGATGATTGATGAGATGCTACAGAGGTTACATTAATTACAAATAAACCCACTTATATGAAAAATATGTTCAAATCAATTAACTTTTCGAAAAAAAATTCTTATACAAAATTGTCTATCATGAGCATAAATCAGTCAAACGATCTGAACCTTTGGGCGTGGTTGTGTCCATTTTCAAGTTTTAAATTGAGATTTAATATGTTAAAATCGATCGAATTCCAAGTCAGTCCTAAAACATTTGTTTTATAAAATCGCTTCTTCTTCAGAGGGGTAAAAGGGGGAAAAACAGATCACGTTCTCTAATCTTTTTACCTGTTAATAGTCACTTAACAATTAATCATTAAATACCTTTCAGTACATTCTATGGGATTTTAAAGACATACAATTTTATGTTGGTAGGACATATAAAAAAAGGCCCAGCACTGGGCAAATTAGGTTGAATAACACTCCACTCAAATGGCTTCGGGTGAATTAAGAGGTGGATTTGAGTTTCTGAGAAAACTTCACGTGTGATAAATGCTATTCCAGAAACCCAAAACGGTGGCTTTGTGTTTTTTTAGGCCGAATTGGAATTAGAAAGTGCATTGGACGGTTTATATGGAAGACACCCCCCCCCCCCCCCCCCTCTCATAAGGGGCCGTCTAAAAATTAGATTGCATTTGAACTAGAAGTTCTCATAATAAGCTTCCGTAACAAATATAAGCGTATTCGACCTCATGGTGACTGATTTTTAAAATGTGCAACCATTGGAAAAAATCGGACAACATTATGCACGACACAAAATTAGCCTGTGCAACTATTGGGCACAGACAAGCTGTTTAAAATGATTTTTTTTAATTTTTATGTCATTTTTTTCAAACACTTGCACGGTGTCTCTGGGAGAAAACTTTATTTTTCGAAAATTAGCATCGCTAATTTTTGCACCATTCGAAAGCTGGGACTTTCCCCTTCCATTTGAGCCCAAATTTAAAATAATCCACCGGGGGGTCTAGAACATTTTATTTTTTTGAAGATTTTTTAACCTTTTTAATGGTTTTTTCAAAGGCAAAATCATACTAATTACTGTGAAAACGCTCGTCTTACCTTTAGCGTAAATCCAACATCATATGTAAATAACATGATTTAATAGGAAACTTTGCTGGCTTCAATTTTGTAGAAGACATCAAAGTGATACAAATTGAGAGAAAATAGTTGGAATGTAAAAAACAGAGTGATTATTCTTTCATTTGAAAAATCTAATAAAACTTCTCACCCCTAAATTGTACTAAGACCAGAAAAAGTATTCTCCGAGCTAAGTTATTGATTGACGAGTAAATAAATGTTCAAGACGGTTTATTTGCATTGAAAAATCAATCTTTTACCTGAAATTGATCAGGTTTATCTGAGGTTATGAGCATTTGTAGGGTTTTATTCTGGAAAAAATGTCTCCCGCCTCTCTTGAAAATTTAGTTATTTATATTTTGAGCTAAGTTAGTTTGAATATTTAAAGAACCAACATTTGGGACTTGGAAATAAATTAGATTTACTTCTTACATTTAAGCCCAAATTTGAAATGTTTCACTTGGATTTCAAATTAAACATCTTTGTTGAAAATTTTTCATCCTTTTTTATGATTTCAGAAGGTTTTTATTCTTTTCACTTTTGATTGATTGTAAAATCTTAGACACGGGTATCACAAGCATGACAAAGATTCATATATAAAATTAAAGAAAAAATCAACGTATTGATTATGTTTGATAGCATAAATTAGTGTTTTTGGAGGCACTCGTGTATGTAAAACTGTGGTCGAATTTAAGTTTCCGAGCAAAAATTCTATATTGTTCATTTTTCTCAAAAGTACACGAACTGAACCTAATGTTTTTCATTGATTTTGTTTGATAAAAGGGAAAAAGAAGATTAAAAAAATCTCAACATCAACTTTGATCTCAACAATTTTAAGAGGTTTATTTTATGACTATAATCTGAAAATATTCTCTCATTTAACTTTAAGTTGCCAGATCCGACGTCATCAGATTTTTATGCAAATTTTTTATTGCGTTTTCTGAAAATTTTGCATATGTTCAAATTGATTTTTTTTTTCAAATTTCCTAGATAATTGAAAAAAACATGGGTTTTTATCTGATAGTATGGAACACTGCAAACATTTGCCTGTGGATTTCTGCATTTTTGGCTTTTCCCTGGAAAGTTTTTTTTACTTCTATTAAAACAATATATAACATCGCTTTATGGACAGTATTTAAAAAGTGGCTTGAAATGCTTAAAATAATTTTTCTACATATATTTGTCCAGATTAGCCACTTATTCAAAATGTAACATTGCTCAAAGTATGAAATGAGTAACCAAATTTTCAAGTCCAGCAGGTGCCATCATTTTTTTTTATATGGCCGGAACAAATTTGAAATCTTTGTTTTGTCATTTGGAATTGAAACCTCACGAGGAGGGGATAATCCTGATCAATTTTATGTAAAAGATTGATTTTTCAATGTAAATAAACCGTTTTACACTCTACAATCAATAACTAAGCTCGTAGAATACTTTTTCTGGGCTAAGTGCAATCAGTGGTGAGAAATTTTATTAGATTTTTCAAATGAAATAATAATCACTCTGTTTTTTACATTCTAACTATTTTCTCACAATTTGTATCACTTTGATGTCTTCTACAAAATTGTAGCCAGGGAAATTTCCATTAAATCAAGTTATTTACAAATGATGTTGGATTTACGCTAAAGGTAAGACGAGCGTTTTCACAGTGATTAGTATGATTTTGTCTTTGAAAAAACCATTAAAAAGGTTAAAAAAATCTTCAAAAAAATAAAATGTTCTAGACCCCCCGGTGGATTATTTCAAATTTGGACTCAAATGAAAGGGGAAAGTCCCAGCTTTGGAATGGTGCAAAAATTAGCGATGCTAATTTTCGATAAATAAAATCGTTCCATCAGAGACACCGTGACTTGAACTTTTGGATCTTGTTGGCCAATCCTGTATGAGTGCATCGACAAAAAAAATCGAGTGAATTTGGTTGAAATGACTAAAATACAGCATAAACACCAAAATCATGTGCTTAGCTGTGCAACGATTGGCAAATCACCCTAATTGCTTTTGTTTTATTACTGGGAATCAAGACACTATTTTGGGCACAGGTTTCAACTCGTCCAATAAAGTCGTCGCTTAGTAATTCGGCATCGTTTCTTTGAAGAGTACTTAAAATTCTTCGAACAAGAATTGGACAACATTTGCCAATATTCTGTTAGCGTACCGGCCCTCAAATTACGGTTCGTACTTTTTCGTGGCGATGCTCGTTGACGCGGTTAACAAATCTTAATAGATAGTTTCGTCTGCTTATAAGCTTTTGCTTAAGTGTAATGTATCCCAGTAAAGTAACCGTTCGAAAACGTCATCGTCCGTCAATCCAAGGCAAGGATACTCTTGCAAAAGCATTTGGTCAACAACGCTTTGTACCAAAGTGGTCCAATTTTGTTTATTAAAGTGCAATTCTCAAGGAATGGTGCTTTCAAGATCGATGTTCCTGCAAAGAAGACACGCGAAATTTTTGGTCAGAATTGAGTGTTCTTTTAGTGCTCATCATGACATTTATATCCGAATTCATTTCCTCAGATTGATTTGAACTTTCTTCGGAATTAATTATCCTTTCCGATATCTCGCTATTGAGATCATAAATGGAACATCCGCATTTACGGTCCCAGAATGTTGGCTAAACTCGTTCAGTGTTCTGAGAGCGACTACATCCCCTGATGGGTTCATAGATTCAAAAATTCTGCTGTCAATCTCATTGTTGCTTGTACCCTCCTCCATCAATTCCAATGTCTCGATTTAAATGTGTTATACGTCAGTGATAAGGTGTACAACCTCCACAACACTATCTGTAAACGATATAGTTTTGTTGAAATTATATTAAAAAGGACAGTAGATTTGAATTGGTTTTCTCTAATCCTCTTTATGACACTTCTTGAATGCTAATAAGTAAAACGCAGAGCCATGTCGATTACCTAACCCCTACCTCTAATCATGTTGTTTACTTAGAAAAGATTCAAATATTCAGTTGATTAAGAAATTCTGTATGCCATCATCCAATGAAATTTGTATTCCACCATAACTAGAAGTTTAATATTTTAAAAATGTGACGGCTGCAAAGGGTAGAATTGAGTAATGTAATTGTAATTACCTCTTATTGAAGATGTTGGGGTCATTTGTGAGTTTCTCAAACCCTGGTATTGTGCAAAATTTATAAATTCTCTAAAAAAAATTCCCCTGAACAACTTTGTTGAAGACCAAAACTTCGTATCTTATTATACAAAAAAAATATTAGGTGTTAAATGGAGGCATGTCCTTTGGCATTGATAAAAAATGACTTTAATTGACATCACTGCCACTGGTCGGTCTCGTTTTTGGTCATGTCATAATGTGTTTTCTAGAGAAAATATAAATTAGTTTGGCTGATCGGGAATTTTTCATGTTTTGTTGAAGTGATGTATGTGACTGTGGCAGAAGTATACCTCGCGTCTCGCACCTAGACCAGGAGTAACTTTTTGCATGCGCCACTAGGTGGAGAAAAGGCAACATCTCTGACGAATACGGAAAAACCCGGTGAGGATATTCCATGATGGCATTTTTTTTCTTTTTTTTCCAGGGATTTTAAACCAATGATGGCATTTTTCAATTTCACTCTCTCGTTTCATTCACTTCCGGAAAATGACACCTGAATATAGTGAGTTTCATTAGATTTTTTGTTGAAAGACGGCGAACCAGCTCGATGTGTGTTAGCGGCATTTAATTTACGCATCTGAAAACATACTTTGTTAACAATCTTAATGTTCTCTATTTTATTTCAATATTTTGAGTTTTATTTTCATAATTGCAGTTATTTAAAAAAAAAAAGGAGTACGGGTTCGCCCGGCACATGTCGAGCAGGCACGTGTTTGAGTGTCCGACTCCCACGCGACTTATTTGTGTAGGATGTTTGATTTACTCTTTTTAATCCGTTCAGTGGGTTATGTTTTAATTTGCGTAACCTGCTTTATGTGCGAAAATGTATATAAAAGTTTTGATTATTTAAAAGATTGATTTGTACTCTTTGAGCATCAAAGGTCTTAAGACTTCTAAAATGTGAGGCAAAGGAGAGCAAAGAATCAAAGAGTTTTCAAAAACAATTTGCGAAAATCTGTGTCTAAATGTTAAAATATAATTCATTTTCGTTTTAAGTTGCTTTCCGTCTTTAAACAGTAAAGCCTTTTTGAAAACTTTTTGCTTCAACAGGGATAACGTTTAGTGAAAAGAGCTAGTTTATCAAAGATGAAATTTGGATAGTATTGATTTGCCTTCAATATTTTATTCGATCCATTTTATTGGACGTCTATCAAATGCCTCATAGAAATAGGAGTTTCCTTAGGAAATGTCTAGGAGCATAGGAGGTAAAGGAAAATCATGATCGCACCATATACCAAAATGGATCCTGATCTCTACCTTTCACCAACTAACACAACTCCTTCCTTGGATACTTGAAAGTGGATTCGCAGACGTATAGACGGTTTCCACAGTTGATGATACTAGCTTAGGCTTCCACTTTTCTTAATCCGAATTGACGGGCTTTACGCTTAACCCCTGCCATCAGATTTTGGAGAGCCCCCTTGTCCACCTTCTTCGCCGTAGAAAGCCAGTTTGCCTTGAACTGCTGCTCGTCCTTAGCAGTTTTTGGTCTTCTTTAGGTTCCGCTTGACAATAGCCCAGTATTTCTCAATTGGGCGGAGCTCTGGCGTGTTGGGAGGGTTCTTGTCCTTGGGAACCATCTGCATGTTTTTGGCGGCGTACCACTCCGTGGCCTTTTTACCGTAACGGCAAGATGCTAAATCCGGCCCAAACAGTATGGAACAACCGTATTTCTTCAGGAAAGGCAAGAGACATTTATTCAAACACTCTTTCACGTAAATTTCTTGGTTGACAGTCCCGGAAGCCAAACCAGATATTTCTTCGCGAACTTAGACAGTTTCATGTGCTTGAAAATATCGGCTACCTTTCCCCTTCCTTTTGCCGTATAAAACTCCTGTCCCGGAAGCTTCTTGTAGTCGGCTTTGACGTAGGTTTCGTCGTCCATTACCACGTAGTCAAACTTCGTCAGCATCGTCGTGTACAGCCTCCGGGATCGCGCTTTGGCAGTCGTATTTTGTTTATCATCGCGATTTGGAGTCACTTCCTTCTTGTAAGTCGATAGTCCGGCTCGTTTTTTGGCTCGATACTATGTAATGTAATGTTATGTCTATAAATCTGTGTAGTTGTAATATCTTTGAAAATATATGTTTAGCGTGCCTGAGAAAAATCTAAACAAAAGCTCGAATTTTTGTGGGAAAGTAAAGTGCAGTGAAGTAGAGTTTTGAAGAAAAGTTTAAAAGAGTGTTTACAGTCCACTCTAGTGTAGTTATCGAACAAATCCATATCATTTCTATTTCATAAATCAGTTGTCATAGTACAAAACTTGCGTAAAAAATTAACTCATATTTACCCGGTTGCGCTGAAAAACTGTCTGAAAAGGACAACAAAGCAGTAACAATCAAAATATTCAGCTAAAGTAACTCAGCAAATTTGTATCCTTAGTTCCCTGATGTTGAAAAAAGTACGTTTTCCTCGATCCGACAGGGAACTTTAAAAAGTGCTTATGTAAATATAATCTGTTAAATGTGACCTGTCGTTGAATACCAACGAGTGAAATTGAAAAGAATTATGAAAAAAACCTACTATATGCAAAATCATTGTTCATATCTCTGCTGTTTCGGCAATTGAATGGAATTTCTGTTAATTGCACAGCTTGCACGATTAATACGTACAGATTTTAGATCGAAAAGTTTAATATGATAAGTAGGTACTCACCGTTCGATTCTTGCGATTCGGTTGACGTGATTATTGGTGATGAAGGATTTTGCACGCAGCTTTCAGACGGGGCCAACAGCATCAGGAGATTGTTTATGAATGCCGATAAAGCGAAATCCGAACTTATTCACCATCCATTGTTTTTTCTATTACGATTTGCGAAATGCTTTTTTCCTAGAACAATAGAACCTAACAAAAGAGGAAAGATCTGGTATCTAAGAGATACCTGTCGTATCCTTCGGAATCCATTCCTGATAACCGCTTACTGCGCTGACCACAGAAAACCACAGAAAACTGACTTTATTGGACTTGCGAACAAAAACGCGACTACTGCTACCAAAATTATTCCACAGAATGCCTCTCTTTCTCTCTCATACTCGTGAAGACCCAGCATGTAAGTCTACACGCTAATAATTTCGCGACTCTCTTGAGGTTTAAGTTTTAAACGGGCAAAGTGAGTGTCTTGTTGAATTCATTGAATTAAAAATGCCATAACGATGCACCTGAGCTGCTGTGTATCCTGGATTTCAGGTTTTATTTATTTTCTATATCCCCGTCTATTCACTACAATACCTTGCGAGGCGCAAATTTAAAACACGGGTAAAGGAGCATAAAAACGCCGTAGACAACAACAGAAATTCAAAAAATGTGTTCGAAAAGCGTCACATTTAAATGTCTGGGAATCGATGTACATCACGACTTAAGAGAGGCCTTTAATGAACGAGGATGCCACGCCTATCATTTCGCCGCTTTTTAACTTGGCAAACGGAAATGTATAAAAACCAACTCCTCTTCTACAAATACTGCGTGACAGTATGATGTTGTGGTAATGTTTTTCTTCTACACTTATCCAAAAAGGAAACGTTAAATTCACCTGGATTTTCACGTAGGCGCTCATTACGTGCATTTTGACTTTACTTACGTGAATAATTTAGAAGCTAATACAAATTCACTTGATGCGTACATGAAATTCACATAGCCGATCGCTGTCGAAATAAAGACACATTCGATTTACGTGAAAATCCAGTGATCCACCGAGTATCAAGGGATTTGGTGCATTCTATGTGATGTTCACGTAAATCTGAATGGCTCATTCACGTAAAATCTGTGAGGAATACCAGTTTTCAATATGGCGCGGATCCGACGGTTGGTGCATAAAGATTGACAACTCTGAGTGATGGAGAAGCTGATATTTATCTCGTAAGTAATAAAATTTTATTGTGTGCTTGCTATTTACATCTTTTTTTTATCAACAGGATTTGAAATTGAGGCAGCTGAGACGGCCAAGCAACCGCTTAAAAGGCAAAACGAATGTAATTCTTAGACGAATTGGTGTTTAATAAATTAAGTGAAGTGAATTGTCAAAAGTATCAATTTAAAAGTGGAAATGGATAATACATATGTTATGCAAGTGTAAGTGTTATGTATTTTTGTTGAATAATAAAGTTTACTTTCGAAATGAAAACATTTTTAGTTAAAATATCCGAGAAAACCCCCTTTTCGTTTATATTAAAATGAAATCTATGTGAATTACATGTAGCAGAACCCTACCCGCATTCGATCTAAGTTGATTTCACATACGACTCATATGAAAATTACGTGAATTCTGCTTGCTACGCGAGCTCTGTTTGCTAACTGAAATTCACGTAGGTTTCACGTGATTTTCATGGTGGCAAAAATCCATGTACATTTTCACGTAGCCTTCATGTGAAGAATTTTTCGGTTTACGTAATCAGTCGGACATCGTCCTGTAGATGGGCAACATCGAGCCCGAAACTTGTCGACAATAAGGTAATTTTAGTTCCTTTTTTTCGTTAGTAAGAACGTTACGTGTCGTGTCCTGTAATATGTCGTGTGTTATTTGTGTACCTAACAAAAGACATGAATTAGAGGAATTAGGTAACTTTCAATGAACTTAATTTGTTTTTTTTTGTTTGTAATTTACTATCTTCAATCAAACTTTTAACCGAACAAACCGCAAGAATAGCATGCCGTGCCGAACAATGGGAATCGCAAATTTTGAAGGTTGTTAAAAAAAATTTAAAAGAGGGCCCCTCCCCCCTTTATATCTCCCTATTGGAAAGAGGGAGGGGTCTCAAATAATCATAGAAATATGTTTCGTATCCAAATACCTTTCCATGCCAAATTTGGTTCCATTTGCTTCATTAGTTTTTGAGTTATGTTTAAAAATATGAAAAAGGCCCTCCCCCTTTCAACTAGAAAGAGGGAGGGGTCTCAATAAATCATTGAAATATTTTTCGTTTCAAAATATCTTCCCATGCCCAATTTGGTTCCAATATCTTGATTAGTATGAAGAGATTAACCACCGTAAATTTTGTTTGTTACTTTGATTTATCGGCCTAGCGGTGAAAAGTGATGTCCTTTTTTAGTAGGGACATCTAAAGATTATGAAATTTTTTTTTTTTATATATATAGATGGATAGAAGGTTAGAAGAAATGAAAGATGGTGAAAATGAGCGGGTAGAATTTGTTTAGAAGCATTACCATCACATACCAAATTTTGTTCCTCACGAGCCTACTACTATGAAGTGGTAGATACAGATAGAGTTGCATCTACCACCACACATTAGTAGGCTTAGCGTGGTCCGCCCCACAAGTGAAAACTTGTAGTGCGGACGAACAAAAGATGGTATGTGATCGCTCAGATAAGCTCCCTTTAACTCAGAAACGCATCTATCGATGTTTAAGTCTTCTCAGTTTGTTATCTTCGCATTCGTTACATGCGGGGTTTGCATGCGAAACGGTACGGTCGATAGTCTGATAGTGACCAACCACCGATGCTATGATGTCGTGTTTTTTTTTTTTATTTCTTTTTGGCCAAAGTTGTTTAATTTTATGAAGAGATTAACCACCGTAAATTTTGTTTGTTACTTTGATTTATCGGCCTAGCGGTGAAAAGTGATGTCCTTTTTTAGTAGGGACATCTAAAGATTATGAAATTTTTTTTTTTTTTTATATATAGATGGATAGAAGGTTAGAAGAAATGAAAGATGGTGAAAATGAGCGGGTAGAATTTGTTTAGAAGCATTACCATCACATACCAAATTTTGTTCCTCACGAGCCTACTACTATGAAGTGGTAGATACAGATAGAGTTGCATCTACCACCACACATTAGTAGGCTTAGCGTGGTCCGCCCCACAAGTGAAAACTTGTAGTGCGGACGAACAAAAGATGGTATGTGATCGCTCAGATAAGCTCCCTTTAACTCAGAAACGCATCTATCGATGTTTAAGTCTTCTCAGTTTGTTATCTTCGCATTCGTTACATGCGGGGTTTGCATGCGAAACGGTACGGTCGATAGTCTGATAGTGACCAACCACCGATGCTATGATGTCGTGTATTTTTTTTTTTTTATTTCTTTTTGGCCAAAGTTGTTTAATTTTATGAAGAGATTAACCACCGTAAATTTTGTTTGTTACTTTGATTTATCGGCCTAGCGGTGAAAAGTGATGTCCTTTTTTAGTAGGAACATCTAAAGATTATGAAATTTTTTTTTTTTTTTTTTTTATATAGATGGATAGAAGGTTAGAAGAAATGAAAGATGGTGAAAATGAGCGGGTAGAATTTGTTTAGAAGCATTACCATCACATACCAAATTTTGTTCCTCACGAGCCTACTACTATGAAGTGGTAGATACAGATAGAGTTGCATCTACCACCACACATTAGTAGGCTTAGCGTGGTCCGCCCCACAAGTGAAAACTTGTAGTGCGGACGAACAAAAGATGGTATGTGATCGCTCAGATAAGCTCCCTTTAACTCAGAAACGCATCTATCGATGTTTAAGTCTTCTCAGTTTGTTATCTTCGCATTCGTTACATGCGGGGTTTGCATGCGAAACGGTACGGTCGATAGTCTGATAGTGACCAACCACCGATGCTATGATGTCGTGTTTTTTTTTTTTTTTTTATTTCTTTTTGGCCAAAGTTGTTTAATTTTATGAAGAGATTAACCACCGTAAATTTTGTTTGTTACTTTGATTTATCGGCCTAGCGGTGAAAAGTGATGTCCTTTTTTAGTAGGGACATCTAAAGATTATGATTTTTTTTTTTTTTCGTACCGTTTCGCATGCAAACCCCGCATGTAACGAATGCGAAGATAACAAACTGAGAAGACTTAAACATCGATAGATGCGTTTCTGAGTTAAAGGGAGCTTATCTGAGCGATCACATACCATCTTTTGTTCGTCCGCACTACAAGTTTTCACTTGTGGGGCGGACCACGCTAAGCCTACTAATGTGTGGTGGTAGATGCAACTCTATCTGTATCTACCACTTCATAGTAGTAGGCTCGTGAGGAACAAAATTTGGTATGTGATGGTAATGCTTCTAAACAAATTCTACCCGCTCATTTTCACCATCTTTCATTTCTTCTAACCTTCTATCCATCTATATAAAAAAAAAAAAAAAAAATAAAAAAATAAAAAAAAATTCATAATCTTTAGATGTTCCTACTAAAAAAGGACATCACTTTTCACCGCTAGGCCGATAAATCAAAGTAACAAACAAAATTTACGGTGGTTAATCTCTTCATAAAATTAAACAACTTTGGCCAAAAAGAAATAAAAAATAAAAAAATACACGACATCATAGCATCGGTGGTTGGTCACTATCAGACTATCGACCGTACCGTTTCGCATGCAAACCCCGCATGTAACGAATGCGAAGATAACAAACTGAGAAGACTTAAACATCGATAGATGCGTTTCTGAGTTAAAGGGAGCTTATCTGAGCGATCACATACCATCTTTTGTTCGTCCGCACTACAAGTTTTCACTTGTGGGGCGGACCACGCTAAGCCTACTAATGTGTGGTGGTAGATGCAACTCTATCTGTATCTACCACTTCATAGTAGTAGGCTCGTGAGGAACAAAATTTGGTATGTGATGGTAATGCTTCTAAACAAATTCTACCCGCTCATTTTCACCATCTTTCATTTCTTCTAACCTTCTATCCATCTATATAAAAAAAAAAAAAAAAAAAAATTCATAATCTTTAGATGTCCCTACTAAAAAAGGACATCACTTTTCACCGCTAGGCCGATAAATCAAAGTAACAATCTTGATTAGTTTTAGAGTTATATGAAAAATAGTAAGGTAGCCTCCCTCCCCCCTTCCTATCACCCCACTGAGAGGAGGGAGGGGTACCTAATATTCATTGAAACATTCCCCGTTCCCAAATACCATCCCATGCCAAATTTGATATCATTTGCTTGATGGGTTCTCGAGTTATGCAAAAAATTGTCTTTTGTTTGGGAGGCCCCTCCCCCCCCCCTTCCTGTTAGGGGGAGGGGTCCCAAACCATAATAGGAACCTTCCCCGGCCTCCAATACCCCCACCTGCTAAGTTTCACGTAAATCGGTTCATTAGTTTCTGAGTCTATAAGGAACAGACAGAAAGACAGACAGACAGACAGACAGACAGAAATTCATTTTTATATATATAGATTTGAAAAATGACTAAAATTACATCAAAAGGAGTGGAAAATTACATCTTTTTCAAATACAATTGTGAAGAAATAGATCTTTCGTGTTTTTGATTTCGTTTACTTTTAGAAATTTTTTGCTGTTTAGCAAATCTGTGGCGTTTAATGTGTTTAGGGAAAAGAAAATTGTATTTACGACAATGTGAAATGTGTATCAACGTTCACCATTTTTTATGGTATGTAAAAAATGAATTGTAGCTCTTTCAAACTTGGAAATTTCTATAATTTGCAATGTTTGGCTCTTCTGCCCCAAAACGTTGCCGACCACTGACTTACCCAAGTAACCATAGCTTTGCACCAGCATTCAAGTGCTAAATGACACTATATCAGCACATCAAGTGCAATTTTGCATTACATCAGCCCTTCGAGTGCTATGCTGCATCATTTTAGAATTATGCCACTCTCTCTATGCAACCAGCATTTTATCAGCTTTGCACAATGCTTTTGAAATGCAACATAGCTCTAAATCAGAGTGACAAATGCTATATTTTCTAATAAGCATTAAATTTGCATTACTTAAGTTTGCTTTAATGCTTTTTAGCACTATGTAAGTACTCGTTGGCATTAGGCCAAAGCACATTACCATTGATTGATGCTGAATTAATGCAAATTATGCGCACCGGTTGCCAAAAATTTGATCCAAATAGGGCTTTTATTCAAAGATTTAACGTATGTGTATGATTTTGCATATTATTCTTTTTTTTGTTGGTTTATTCACAACATTTTTCTTGCGTTAGGGGAGATGGGGGCATAATGGCCACCTTAAGGAAAACGGTTATTTAACCATAGAAAATAGCTATAATATGGAGGTTACATTATTGTTTCGTGTTCAGACACTTGAAAAGCCTATTCCCTAACGGGTTGAAACGTGAAAAACTAGATGAAAACGTTAAAACATGCATTTTAAAAATTTTTGCCAAAAGCTGAAAACCAGCCACTGTGGAGGCATAATGAGAACCCCCCCTGAGGCAGTATGAGCACCATTAATCAGAGCAAGATGTGCGTTTTTGCCGGGGAATCTAGCAGCGAATTCAATTCGATGAAGTCAGGTGAGTCGTAGATTCATCAAACAAAGCAATAACAAAATAATCTAGGTCTGTTTGTAGAATACAAACAATTCACGCACGCTCATACATTAAGTGCTTTGTTCGGAGGATGATGCTACTAGCCGGATAATGTAACAATAAAAAAATCGACCATGAATTGTGAATGGAAAAAAATCACCTCGAACAGAAATCTAACTCTAGTCTTTTGATTACCTCTCCGACACCTTACCAATAGGCTAAATTGTCGGATGAAAACTAGTCAAGGTGTGGCGCTATAAATCAATTTTAATTCGCTGCTAGATTCTACGGCAGAAAATGCTCATTATGCCTCGATAGTATGGTGCTCTATATGCCCCTAGTCCACAAATTTAAGTAAAAACGTGTTTTAAAATGGATAAAAGTGAAAAATCAAAAATTTTTTGATGGTAAAAATTGAGAAACAATGTGTACATCATGTTGCAGTGCGTACATTATAGATCAAGGTTATTTTAAGATCATAAGAGCTTATTTCGTGGTGCTCCAAAAATTATTATATTTTCGTAACTTGAGAACCAAGCTAGTTTTTTTTAAATATCTTTGTAAAGATGATAAGGAGATTCCTTTTTTTGTAAAAAATTAATACTATAGGAAGTACGAAACAAATCCTCATGAAAATTTATTTAAGAAAATACGCACTTTCGTAGAAAAGCGTAGTTCTCATTATGCCTCGGGTGCTCGTTATGCCCTCATCTCCCCTATGTTCAAACCGTATCGCTCTCAAAACGCATCAATTATATATGTTGTCTTGTCAGCCATTTCGTCAAACGGCCGTAGGGGCATTTAACCCGATAGGCCCATTTAGGAACACTTCCCCCTACATCGGCCTAGGCAAAATCAGTACGAAAGCAAATATCCACTTCCTAACGAGCTCAGGTAGAGCAGTAGGCGTAAAGACACACAGCTGGTAGAATGGAAAGGGATTGGAAAAGTGATGAAATTGAATCGTTAACCTATAATCCATTTTTTTTTTTGACATACCAACCCAGTGTTCCGAATATCACTCATTTTCAATTAATGTTCCTGATTGCACTTCGCAACTGAACGTACAGCGATCGGGTTTTGTTATTGATTGCTACTGGACTTATCCGATCATCGATCGTTCTATTCATCGCTGAAATACAGATCACCTCGCACGATGTTTGCTGTCAAAACAGTGCAGCACTATCATCAAATTGGAATCTCACCATTAAGCGATGCATACGGCGAATCATGTTGGGCTAGGATCAGGAGTGAATGGTTCAGGCAGTGAGCGAGTGATACATGTAACCGATCATTAGCAAATGTTATTTGATTTTAAACATAGCCAATTAAAAAATTTATTTGATTTTACAGCTTTTTTTACTACAGTAAGAATAAAATCAAACTGCAGTTGTGTTTGTGATGGAAAGATGGTCACTTCCGCCGTCTTTTCAATTTCTAATCAGCCAGGCGGATACTGAGTGAGTGACATTCAGAATGGATCAGTTGGTATCTCACTCATCTCCGATATGCGATGTTTGCAAACCCGATGATTTTGAATGATGGGACTCGGTTGGCATTGCTGAGTAGAGCGCTGATTGAGATTGCATACCAGTCGGGCGAAGCAGTTGCGAGAGGCGCTATTCCATTATACAATTATTTTGATTGATTTTCGGAACATTGTACCAACCCAATAACATTCTTAGTTGGTATACCCGATCAGGAGAGCATATCAAAATAATAAATCAAACGTTTCTCACCTAGATATTTACATCTGATTCAGTTATAATTAAGTACTCTAAATTTTTGATTTTAAGTTTCTCCAAAATGAATTATATCTTATTCTGATTGACAGACTTGAATGAGGTTGAGTTCATTTTCAATGATAAAGATTTTTTTTCGGATTGTCCTAAAATAAAATGATTATATCTTATTTTGATATACGAACAACTTTTTCTGAAACACGGACATCGAAGTCAACGGCCCAAACCGTACTTTAATGAGTTTCGCTTAACAGATTCTTGAAATAGAATCCAAATTTTAGGAAACCATAAATGGAACATGATTTCAGAAAATAATGTGGGTTATTGACATTCCACTAGAAAGTTTCTCGAAGCATGCATATCTAGATAAGTTATAATTCTGATAGGTTTTGTTCTGCTTAATATCAAACTATGCTATCTAAACGAGATATAAACTAGATCGGAGCATATCAAAAACTGATATAATTTAGCTATGATCGTATAGATTTTCTGATATAATTTGAGATATTTTAACATCCTACGAGTACTCAATTATAACTCATTTAGATAGAAAATAAATTAGTATCAAAATATCTCATCTTGATATAATTTTGTTTTCCCCTCCTGATCGGGTATCCTTTGTGAGTTATAATTTTGTTTAAATTATAACAACGGTTGATATAATTTAATAGTTATGGTTGCATAGACTTTTTGATATAATTTGAGATGTTTAAAGATCCTAAGAGTACTAAATTATATCTCATCCAGATAGGAAAAAATTGAATATCAATATATCTCATCTTGATATAATTTAGTTTTTTCTCTTCTGATCGGGAATTAATATTAGTTTTTTTCCAAACATACATATGTTGCACGCCTTAACGGATTTTTCAAAATTTTATTTTATTGCTTGTTCCAACCATTATCGCAAAAAAATAGTTTTCTGCTTTTATATGAGTTTTTATTCTGTACCGATATTGAGTATTTTGAACAGCGTTAAAAATATATTTTTCCCAAAACTGTTCAAAAATGCATAAATATTAAAAAAAAATGCCCTTATATTTTTCTTTTTTGAATACGCACATCCATACATGGATTGAAAGCGTTTTGCGTAGAAAATAGGGGCGCTGCTATTTATTCGCACACCACTGTAAATTGAATTCACAGTTGCTTTTACGCAATGAATTAAAGAATTTCTAGGCCCTGAACGGAGAAAGAAAATCACGTATGCCATGAAGATGGTAAAACGACTATAATCGAAACAAAAAAAAAGTTTGAAGAGCTCAAGCATGTGTAGCTCGTAGCATATGTTTACCAATAGCAACCGTCAAATAGTAGATTCTTACCTGTTCATATTCGAAACATTCTAAATTGGTCCTTTTTTAATATCACTAGGCGGTGAAAAATAATCCCAGAGCACTCGCCGTCGAGATAAACATATTCAAAACAAGCCATCTCTGTCCAATAAATATCGCAAAGTTATTCTTCCCACCATTAACCTTCAGGAGAGAGCTGGCAAAAAAACAGAAATAACCAAAAGATAACCGAGTGGTGGAGCTGCAAAGTAAAGTGAAATGGCAATAAAATCAAATATAAAGGTTTGATGCATTTGCGACATAACAACCGGCCATATATTTACGTTTTTTAGTGCGCCGTGGAAAATCCAATTTTCTTACCTTGTCACAACAGCTGTTTCCATTTTTTATTTTCCTGCTTCCATAACGCCCAACCTGTATAGCATTAACCTTATAGAGGAGAGACGACGGTTTTGCATTTCGGATGAGTTGCAGGAGTAGGGAAAATAAGTCTGCGCTGCTCCCGGTGGAATTGTAGCCACTTCTTCAATGAACCGACGAGCAATAAAAATAAAACGAGTTGAAATAAACATGAAAATATAAATTTATTTCTACTGATAAGATATAAATAAATCGCTGCGATAACCATTTGCCAAGTTGCACTTGTAACTCTTTTCTCGACGGAAGCTGGCACTGGAAGATTGGCAAATTGGCACAGAAAGCATAATATTGAAATAAGAACGAGAGCCGAGTCAAGTGGAAGCTTATTCGCGGGCTCTGTATTATTTTGTCTCTCACATTTTTTCCAATGAAGCCAGCGAATGAGAAAGCACTTTGCACCCCGGCAAAGCCCAGCAACAGCTTTTAGTCACGATGTGCCGATTCGAAATTGACTGTCTTAAAAATATTGCGAAATAAATATAAAAGTCCGACATAAACACGATTCCAATTGGAAGAGACGACAAGGAGAAAAAAATCCACATCAGCCGATGGCACTACGAAGGAAGCTCTTTACGAGTGGAAAGGAAAATTATCCTTGCGACAGCTGCTAAAAGGACACCAATATTGGAAATTGAATAAGCAAGAGCGTTGGAATTTAAGTTGAAACATTGCTGATTTACTGTCTGGATCGAGCCTATCTTCATTCGATCCCTAATTCATCAACAAAACTGATAAAGTTGTTCAATATGATACAATTCGTTCAAGGAATGATCATTATTTGGAAGTTATATTGGCAATCCAATAAAAAAAACTCGATTTTGTATACACAGAAAGCGTTCGATTCTTACACAAAAATCGCTCCATATCGTCCGTATATAGGTAGGTTTACCTGATTCAGTTGATGACTAATGTCATTGACGTATAAGATACATAATGAGGGAACGAGATTGGAGTCTTATGGCACACCATATGTAACGAAGATGCTTTTCGAAAGTGAAGCATTGAATCTAACAATTTGCGAGCGGTTGTCAAATAGAACTGAATCCATTTCTTCAGTTGTGCACTGAATTCGTTTTTATGAAGTGTATAAATCAACAAACTTTGTAATGTAGTTTATAATTTGTTTAATTTTATTATGTGCAAACGTCGTTTTAAATTTGGTTATAGCAGAATTTCGTAGTTTTTAAGTCATCAGTCTGTACGGAAATTAAATCAAAGACGAAATAAAACAAATAAAAAAAAATATTATGATTTTTTTATTTTCCATGAGAATCAAAAACTTAAAAAAATTATCTCATCACTATGTCATGTCATCATCCTTATTACATTATATCAGAACATAAAGTGTTGTGATATACAAATGACGTTTGACGATATATATTTTGCATGACGTTTGACGATATATATTTTTTCATTCAGATTTGCTTCAAGTAGATCCGGTATGCTCGATAAAACTGCTATATCCCGGTAATTTTCAATGTCACATTTTTTTCCTTTACTTGCAATAGATGCAACAAAAGATTTTTTTATACTTGAAGAAAACCGTCAGATTTCAATGATGAGATGTACAGAAGATACAAGGTTGGTTTGTTTACAAGATTTTCAAAAGTAATGGGAGAATTCCATCAGGTTTGGGTCTTTTCGAGCTATCTTGGGAGCAAATTGATTTGTGTATTTTCCCAAGTTTGATTGGATCTACCACTATCAATGATGATGAATCGGAAAGATAATCACATTACATATTTCATGAGAAATACAGTATTATTGTAACTAACAATATTACTGTTAGAGCTGTTATTATTGTTTTCTTTTTTGAACTCACATACTAAAAGCTTCTTGGGTTAGAGTTTATGTTTTTGTCTGTTTTCTTATTACATTCGATGAATAATGTAATAAGAATAATTCTTTTTCCAGTTTTTACGCGCTTTCTGATATTTTTTTTTTTATTTGTTTATTGTTCGACAACTCAATATCATTCAGACTGATTTTTTAATTTATGCTTAAAACTATCTTTATCTTCTTATATTCAAATCGAAACAAACATAAACTTGTTCAACAATTTACATGATATGTCAAATGGGTTGTAAAATTCGTTTCTTCCATAATTAATTATTTTTAGAGGCTCAAACTTCCGTAAAGAGCGAGATTGAACATTTTTAAGACGCTTTGGCTTTTTTGAAAACCATAATGAATTTCTGTTATTATTCGCTCGTCACTTTATTTTTATTGGGATATATTCACTTACGATATTACCAAGAATATTGTTTAAAAAATACATATCTATCTGATAGACAGTTTCGTTTAACTTTGAAATGATGATTGCCAGTTAGCTGCTTCTGATTTAGTTTTAATCCTCGGGTAATTTGCATGAAAAAAGTCAAGGGTATCCTCATATTCGTATTCTGGAACTCCATTATTGTCAAAACAAATAATTGAATTTTCGATAGTAGTATGATTGATCAAATTTTTCCAAGTTGGATAAGTAGCCTCCAAAATACACAAATCATTATTCAAATATGAAAACAGTAAATCGAGATAGCGATTACAAGCGTTTATCACATGATTTATTTGGTTTGAACATAAGGTAGAAAGATTGTCGAAAAGAAATTTTATTGTTTCATTATCTCAAAAAATTTTCTGGAGGGAAGTAGATTGATCCAAAAATATGTGTTTCCTTGAATATGTGAGCTTTTCGAACATCCGCTGAAATTCTTTGTGCTTGGTTATTTTAATAAGGCCGGAACAAATATCAACTGTTCAATTGATCCTAGGCCTAGCGCAAGATCTCACGCCAAATTTGGACCAGATCGGATTACGGGACGAGGTCGCTCAACGAGCCTGAAGTTTGTATGGGATTCTGGAACATTTTGTTTTGGAGGAACATGAAAAATCAGTTTTCCATAAATAACTCTGGTCCCATTCGGCCGATTTAATTTGAATACGGTTTTTCTTAAAGCCTAAAGTATGGGTCATAGTTTCATTCGAAGACCACATTTCGAATAGAGTTAAAAAAAGGTAGTAAGCTTAAAAAATGGGCTAACCTTTTTAAGGGTGATATTCATCGCTGTTAATAAGGCACTGCGTCGAATATTTTGACGCAACATTAACAGCGATGAATATCTCCCTTAAAAAAGCCCATTTTTGAAGCCTAATAACTTTTTTATCTCAAATCGCAGAGTGTTGAAGCGGTTGACGTTGGACCACGGCAAAGGAACTGGAAGAAATCCGGGACCGGAGAATAAAAAGACGGAGGGAAAGTTGGAGTGGATGATTAAAGCAAACCCCAACGTCTCAAGCCGTGATGTGGCTAAAAAGATCGGCATGTCGCACAGCTACGTCCAAAATGCAAAGAAGAGAACTAGACTGCATACATACAAGGTACAGAACTTCCCAAACCGAGATGAGCGCAAAAATCGACGGCTAAAACTCGGGCACGGAAGCCCTACGAGAAGATGCTAACAAAATATGGCTACTGTCTGATGGACGGCGAAACGTATATAAATGCCGATTTTAAGCAATTCCGGGGTTGGAGTTTTTCACCGGCAAGAGCAAGTTTGATGTGGACGACAAATTTAAGAAAATGAAAATGTCGAAGTTCGCCTCCAAATATCTCGTTTGGCAGGCCATCTGCTCTTGCGGACTGAGGAGTGATCCTTTCGTGACAAAAGGCACAGTAAATGGCGAGATCTACAAATCTGAGTGCCTCGAGAAGCGCCTTTTGCCATTCTTGCAGCATAGAATCTGGTCGCATCTTTTCATTTACTGCACCGCTCCTAGCTGTCACATCGTGAATCTATTGACAGTGTTTTGTTCCGGATAGTTTGTTTACTTAGTGGTGAAAATTTCATCAAGATTGAAGCAGTCAGTCAAAAGTTATCGACCGACGATGGAACGCGAAAGGCGAGAGAAAATTCTGCACACTCACCTAGAGAAACCGACGTGATCAGAGGTAAAGATCGCGAAATTCCTGAAATATCGAAAATAGACTGTAAATTCGGTGCTGCAAAACAAACCAGGCGTAAAAGTGGAACATATGACCGGAAGCTGCGAGCAAAGGTAATTCGATCAGTTCACAATAATCCTGGAATCTCCTTGCGTGATTTGGCGAAAAAGTTCAAGACGAACACAGTACAGCTCGACGAATTTGTTTGCGAGAAGGCTTGCGGTAGTATCATGCAAGCAAACATCCCAACAGGACGGTGAAACAAAACCTAGTTGCCAAAACCAGGGCAAGGAAGTTGTACGAGAAAGTGTTGACCAAGTACAACGGATGCATTTTGATAAACGACGAAACTTACGTCAAAATGGATTTTAGACAAATACCCGGTAACAAATTTTACCTTGTGAAGGTTAAAGTGAATGTTGCGGGTAGATTCAAGTTTGTTTTCGCAGATAAATTTGCTCGTAAGTTGATGATTTGGCAAGGGATCTGTAGTTGTGGAAAGAAGACTAAGATTTTTATCACTGGGGGCATAATGAATGGAAATGTTTACAAAGAAGAATGTCTCCAGAAGAGGGTTTTGTCATTCATTCGGTCCCACAAAGGTCCGGTGAAGTTCTGGTCGGACCTGGCAAGCTGCCACTACAGCCGGGATGTCGTTAAGTGGTAGGTCTAAGGAGAACAAGATCGATTTTGTTGAAAAAAGTATCAATCCACAAAACTGTGCGGATAATCGTCCCATCGAGAAATACTGGGCAATAGTTAAGGGCAAACTGAAGAAATGTGGCAGAACCATGAAAAAAACCGCTCAAATGGAAACGTGGTAGAACAAGATGGCGAATGAGGTTACCAGCAGTACTGTGCAGAAAATGATGGGTGGTATCACAAAAAAAGTTCGAAAGTTCATCCGAAAAGCTGACGAATGATTTTTATTTATTTTTTTTTCCTTAAAGTGCAATAAAAACCCTACAAAATGAGATTTTTACTTTTGTGGTACATTATTTACGGTATTTTATCCGACCAGATGCTATGTGAAACAGACTTTATGAGGCCAATTCTGTCCATTTTGTTCCAAGGAACTGATATTCCCTTGCATTAAAATAGCATTAAGTATTCTACACTGTTTGGCGAAATAAATAAATAAATTTCAAATTTTAAATGTATCATTAAATGTAGAAACTATACATTTTCGAATGCGTCGAATTATCCTTCTTTAAAGTATTGCTCTTGTAACAATGGGTTTGTGTGGTCATCGCCACAAAATAAATGATCAAAAATTTATGTTAATTTTCTATATTGGCAACATTTTATTTTTCTCCCACCCATCTCCCGATTTCTCCGGTCATTTTCATTGGAGTGTGGCTGTATTTAAATTTCACTTACGGCTTACTCCGAGATGCTCGACCGCCTGGCCATGCTGCTGCTGGTGCTGTTGTACTGCTGCTGGCACCGAATTGTCGTGCCGGATGTTGTTGCTGGAGTTGTTGTTGATGCTCTGCTGCCGATGCAGCACTTGCTGCTGTCGCCTTGGTGCTGCCGATGATTTTTCGTCGCCGTTTTGTGCACTTCGTTGAACGTGGCGAATGCCACTCGATGCGAATACATGCTGTTCCAGTAGCACCCTTTGTTGAAAGCTGTAGGCGACGCATGACACTGCCCTGCCGGTTGTCGTTTGGGGTGCTTTCTCCGGATCGCTTTCGACTCTGCTGCTCTCAATATACCGTCCAGTTCTTTTCTCCGGAGTTCTGGGTGCAGCGGACGCTGCCAAGCGCCACGCACGACTCGTCGCGCCTTCTCCTTCTTGTTCACTCTGCGACACACACGTCTTCTCGGAGCAGCAGATACCGCCCTGCCAGACAATATGCACGATTGATTGCCCCCGACTTACTGCCTCGCAGTCGCACGCACTCGCCAACTTGCCTTCTATTTTCCGGAACTTCTGATGACAGATTCCTTTTTCGCTGCTGCCAAGTTATCCCACCAAATCCCCAGTCGGAATTTTTCCAAAAATGCGCTCAATTTCGGACGGTTTTGGTGTTTTCGAGCAGGCGTTTTGGATAGTGATTTCTTCTCGGGATTTTTCCTGATGGTCCGCTCCACGCTTATAATATTTTCATGAGGAGTGGGTTTTATTTTTATTAAATGTTGCCAGTTTGCTCGTATCATATCGAATTATATGTTAAATAAAAGCGGAGCAGAATTCGAATGTAACACTCTTGAAGTTAAGTAGATTCGAAGTCATAGTGCAGCATTTTGTTCTCATATGGACCAACTAGTTTTTTTTTCAATTGAAGCATTTGAGGAATTCAGTCCAGAAGTTTAAAGCTATGTACTTACTTCCACAAATTGCATACTGAGATTTCTGAGGTATTAATGTCTGATCGATATATTTCATAATTTTTGCACTCGAAATATGTTTTCATTGAATATTATAAAAGTATGACCGTAATATCGCGACATGTAAAATTATACATCCAACGGCAGTGCAGTTCCATACAAAAACATGTGAGGAGAATTCAAATTATCCCTAAATTGCTTATCAATTTTTTAACCACAAAACTCTCGAAATCTAATCTCAGGCTTCAAAACTTTGTTTTAATTTTTTAAATTTGGTTATTGATTTTTTTATCCATAGTTATTAATCATTGATAATACTTGTCAAAACAGAATGTTTTGAGAAAAAAAGTAAACAAAAAGTTCAATTATTTTAATTTTAACGTAGGAGCTTTTCTTTATTGATATTTTTAAATAATCTCACCCGTAAACCTTATTTCCCCGATTTATGACTTCAAACGTATGAAGAGTGGTAAAATCTCCCAGTTTTGTCATTCTCCCCAATTTGTTACTCTTAAAATCCGTCAACTGGGGCAACATGCATCAATTTTCAACTTAAATGGTTTCTAAAAAAACGTCCACAGATAATCATACCCTTTATGTATCAAAAGTTTTAAGGTTGGTGGGGCATCAAAATGACATAGTCACATTTTCACTGTACTTAGAAAAAGGGTAGCTTGCAACAAACTTTGATTTTATGAAAAATCTAATGAAAACGTATGTAAATGCATAGTTTTTGAAAATTTGCTATGCCATAAAAACCATTACGCATGAAAACACCAATAGTAGTGATTTCTGGTTATGTAGACACTAATTTTTTCCATTTTTGTGAACATAACGAAATTGCATGCATTTAGAAGTCAATAAATAAATGCTCCAAAAAATTGTACTAGCTGACATTATAAAAATAATTGTTTGGATGAATGAAATTTCAATGTGGACAAATGCGTGATGAAAAACAATCATATTCGAGCATATGCAAACGAGATTTACAAGGAGTCTCTTTGATTTGTGTTTTCTTGCATCTTACCCCAGGCAGGTAACTGAATTATAAAAATATTTAAAAAAAATGGTGATTGTTCGAAAAATATGTTTACACCAACAGTGTTGGAATAAGATCATTAGACCAGTAAAAAGTTTGTAAGTGATATTATTCCATCATACTGGGTAAAGTTTTTAACGGCATCGAAAAATGTTAAAATTTGTACATTTATTGATGATTTTTTTAAAATTTGGAATTGAAAAAAGAAAAACTTAAAAATACTAACTTAAGATGTGAAAAATTATGTCATCTTCGTTTTGTATACATTTAAAAATAACTCGATAACGTTATATAAAATTAAAAATTAAATCAGTGCAGTGGTATACAAATGTTGCATCTAACCACACTGTTGCATGATGCCCTGTTTGACGGTACATAATGGGGTTGAAAAATTTGGAATTTCACTGCAATCCAGAAACATTCAGGTATTACGAATTAATTTTACAGTCGTACATTACATCATCTTTACATCTAGGCGTGTAAATTTAGACAAAAAACGATGCACGAAAAGAGAACAGCATATTGTCGTGTAAAAATACACAGCGATGTAAAATTTTAGATTTTTTTTTTCGGAATATTAGAAATTTTTATGAAATATTAGGATATTATGAATCGTTTGAGTAGAAAAATACACTATAGTTTACTGTTATTAAACATTTATTTTAAAAAACAAACATTAAAGAAAAAAAGTACACCCACCATCAAGAGGACCGCCAGGCTGGGGCACTGTTGAATATAAAGATGTTAATTCTGCTGATATTCTAATCCGTCAGCCGCAGTGGGGGGCCAAAGGGAATCCCGTTCCGGACTGTCAGGGTCCGGATCCATACGTCATCCATATGTCATTACGTCACTGGTCGGGTCAGGATGGATTTTGCTTGCAAATGTCCCGAATTGTTCAGGCAAATTCCTCTCCTGGGAATGAAATTCCGGATCCCTGCCCCTTCAAAATCTGCCGTCGCTGTAATCGAGAAACAAATAATGATTTTCAATAACATCATTCGTTTGTTTTCAACTTAAAAACCTACCACTTTTACCAGAGAGCTTCGTCTTAGAATGAAGACACTCGGTTCCCGAAAAATGACTCGACTGACAAATGGCACAAACAACAGTTTCAGTCAATATTAAATCAAACAGATATAATTTTACACTGCTTGTGATATAAATTTCATTGGTCGCTTTATTTTTACATCATGGAATGTAAAATTATACCATAACAATTTATTTTTATTCGCTTTTTGTGAAAAGACTAAAATTACATCAAAATGAGTGGAAAATTACATCTTTTTATGATTATACTTGTGAAAAAATAGATCACTCGTGTTTTAGATTTCGTATACTTTTAGAATTTTTTTGCTGTGTAGAAATATGTACAATTACACACATATCTCAAATATAACTGCTGTACAAGAAAGTTTGGAAATAATGTAAGAAAAAGAAATAATGTTAACAACTCAGTAAAAATTTGAAAAATTTAATATGAAAAATACATTTTTCATTTGAAGTTGGTCCTTCGCTTTCAATAAATTGTATACAACTATTCCAACAATGGCAAGCAATGACAGATTGCCGATCAGGCAAACCATGATCACATGTTGACCCTATTGTATAAATAAAGGCGGCATTTTTCCTTGTAGGAGAGAGCCCACTGCGAACAGTTGTTGATCTATTGTAGTATACCTTTAACTTTTGACCTTTGATTAACCAATAATTATTATGCAATGACATCACTTCAGAACTTTAAGTAACATAAATTCCCAATATTCTCCGGGTTTAATAAACGAAAAATGTTGAAGTTCGCTAGAGGATTCCAAAAACAATAATTGTAAAACAAACATTTTTTTTTACATGTGTCCTATTTGAGTTCCTTCAATATTTATCATATGAATCATTTGATCAAGAAACTATCTGTTCTATTCAATGCACCGTACATAATAACGACATGATAATTACGAAAATCCTAAAAACATTTCAACAATCATTAAAGAAACTTTCTTTTTCATTTAACTCGAACAATGGCGTTCCACTCAAACGAATAAAAAACCTCATTGGTAAATAAAATCCCTTCCATTTCGGATAATTATTCGCCAATCAATTTAAGCTGATTATTATGGTCGACCACCTCCCACAGCAGGGGTTTCCCACTGGCAGTATCCACAATCCGGAAGAAGCGTCGTGTAACCCTGAAAGGCGAAGAAAAAAGTTTTCCGATGTGCTCGAATCGACACAAAGGTTCTTCTCCATAGGCAATCGGATTGGGAAGCAAATCTTGGAGTCCATGTTGAGGGTCACTCGTTTCGTTACAGGGACAGAAAAAGCGAGAGAGAAATGTAGGAATCGAACTTTTTAATTCCCAATTATCGTTGAGGATTGTGTTGCCACAGTTTGGCCTTATTGGTAAAAGTTTCGGCGTTTTGGCGTCATTATGACCAAATACGTCCTATGTCTAGCGATGGCATTTCTCTGGAAAAGTGTGACCGTATCGGCGAATGTTGTCAAATACCTGGAATGACGTGGGCGACTATATCATGTTAATATGGGTTAAAGTAAGTTTAATAAAAACCAGCATAGTAATTTGTTTTCAAAATACAAATGCAATGAATTTATCAAAATAATTTTTAATTTTAATAGTTGAAAAATAAAATGTGATTACCTAGTATTGTTTTACTTAAACGAACCGAGTAGTCTCACTGCTAGAAGTAAAAATACACTTTAGTCATGTGTCCAACAGTACCATCAATTAATTCGACACTTTGTCACTTATAGAAGAGATCTCATGTTTGTCTATAAACTGTGTGTGTCGAACATACAGCTTAAATATATCCGTATTGAAAAAAAATATCCACATAAGTGAGGACCTCGGTCAAGACAATCCACACTTTCTTCCCAACCAGGCCAGGCTTCGTCCCTTGTCGTTGGTGAGTTTTCACCATCATCTGAGAAAACGTGTAATCGGAGCAATTTTCCTTGAACACAGATCAAATTCACAACCCCGGAGAGGGGAGGAAACGTTTCATCTGGAGGACAACCGGAAGCGTTGAAGGAAATCCTAGGTGAAGTGTTTGGAATGTTGTACCGTTTGAAGGATGGCATTTCTTTGCTGATGGCCGGCAAAGTCCATGAGCATGGTCATTCGGATGGGGAAACTTTATCGTCAAAGGTTTCGTTTTCTCTAAGAAATTTCGATGAACGCTATCGTCTGTTGAGCTAGGATTTCCTTAACTTTGCATGAAACGCAAAGGATAGTTATGAAAAACTTCTAAATGTTTAGCTTATTGAAGTTACCTATAGTCGATAAGAAAATTTGTATGAATGAGTAAAATAAGAGAATTCAATAATGAATGCATGTTTAAAGCTATCTAAGATCATTGAAATTGACCATCAAAATAAGATAAGATTAGAAATTCAGTACCTATATATTTGCAAAAAATATGAAAAAAGATTTTGATATTTCGTTATGCTTTAGCTCTAAATACACACGGAAACCAATTAATTGACATCAATGGAAAATCAATTCATTATGTTTCTATGCTCCGATGATGTTTCAATCTGAAAAAAAAATGCAATTATTCTTGTACTTAAGAACTCAGTTTGAATAAATAAATAAAAAAAAACTATATTTATGTGGATTTCTCGAAACTGTTATCAAATCAAACCTTTGACCTTTAAAATAAAAGCCTTGATATTTTGAAAAAATCACCAGAATTATTGTAATGAAAAGGTTGTGCTAAAATTACACTAGTTTACAAAATTAAAGAAAAATCGTGAACTATATTAACCGACCTAATTAAAGAAGAATTAAAGAGAAATTAAATCTCAAGTATGAAATTACGATTCAAGATCAAGACCTCAAGACTAATATATTCATGCCGAAACAAAATACCCTAAATGGAGTAAGAAATGTGTGAGGCACGGCCATTCGCCCAAAAAGTGCACGACGGTCAGTCAAACGGAAGGTCAACCAATGGACGCGGATCAAGCAGCGGATAGTAGTTTTCTCTCAACAGATGGACTACGAGCGGCACACTGGTGTCGATCACTGCTTAAATGGATTCTACACACGATGGAAACCCGAAAGACTATTCCAGCCTGAAGCAAATTCCGTTTGGTAATCAGCTGCAAAATTCCCAAAGCTAAGTATTCTCCTTAATTTAAGCTTCTGCATCATTTGAAATTTACAACACGTTCATCATTTGTATAAATATTTGGTTCTTGAATAATGATGAAATTAGTTCATTGATTAAGATTTTGCTGAACTAGAGCGATCCAGATTTTTTTTTTTAAATTTTCTCTCTTTCGATCTTAAAAGAAAATTTCTTTGAAATGTGTGTGAAATTCTGTGAGCTTAAAGTGTCTTTAGGGTTATATATTTAAGATATGGGGATTTTTTTTATCATCTGACGGGTTTGCGCCGGGGGTCTTCAGATTTTCCCCAAAATTGAAAATTTGGTTCATTTTTGTGACTTAAAAACACATGTATTTTTTCAGATTTCTAACATTTTTATTTTTTGAGTTAGCTTCGGTTTGATTTTTTTGTAAATAAAAAATAACCAATTTCCAAAGCTACATAACTCTGTTATATTTCAACGGAAATTATAAAATAGCACATCAAAATGCATTGAAATTTTATCACCTTTCCAAATAAAATAGTTAAAAAAAAGACAACATGAAAAGCTGTAAATAATCTTTAAATGGCGTCTTAAAGTACCGTCTGCACCACCGAATATTTTGCAAAAAAATACGATTGTATAGCTCAATTTATGATGCAACTTTCATCTGAAGACACCAAAGTGGGTCATCAACTCCTTGAAGAGTTGTGAAAGAAATAAATAATGACAATAAATCTCTTTTTTTGCATCGAAAACAAACAATGGTCGAACAACTGCACTGACATATGGAGGTAGCGCGCACTTCTAACAACATGGAAACAAAAGAACTTAGCAGGTAAAAAACACTATTTTTTCGTGCTTTGTAGACTGCCCCTACTCACATAACAGTCACATATGAATTTTCGTCATTTTAGGTCAACATAGGGCTTCAAAATAAAACACTAAAAATAGAGGTTTTGTTCTAGAAATTTCGAAAAAAAAATCAATTTGTGGCTGTCCTATATGAAATATACCCGAATAATAGTCCCATATGCGAAATACCACGGATTTGGTTACTTTTCAATGCTTCTTTCGGCGAAATAGTCTTTGATTTATTGCTTTGAATCATTTAAAAAAATTAACTCACTTGATGTCGAATGATGCACACTAGTTTTCGAAGGCAGGTCTGACTTCCTTAGGAATGACTTCCTGAGCAAAAAACTATCGGATGCAATAAAAAATCGTAAAAATATTCAACTTAAAATGTGGAATTTACGATATTTTTTCAAAAGTTTGTTTCTTTTCTGAAAATTGCATTTAGAAGTTCAAAAATGATCAATTTAAGTCTTAGAAAGTAGCTTGGTAAGAGAAAAATATTCTGGATGAGACTGTTATGCGAGTAGATTTGAGAAAGGTTTCAAATATGGTCGATTAACAGTCCCATAATGAATAAAAATGGTGCTCTCGATCTTATCAATAACCCAATTTCAAAATTTCAGGTCTTACAATTTATCATGACAACCTGGAAACGATTTTCGTTTGTGCTGAAAGTGGTGGTAACAATTTGAGAATATATTCCAAAACAGAAAAAAACTGATTTTCTCTCTTGCTTGTTTTTGCATATGGGACTGCTATGAAACTAGGGGCCCCAGCAAACATTCAAGAGGGTATATCGCAGGAACAACAGAATTAATCAAACCAATATACCAGATGAAAAGATTGTATAAAACTTACCAAAATAGCATATAGCTATAAAAGTGGAGGCGATATATCTACAATGACAAGATTTTAACGATTCGATTTCCCCACAAAATGTAAAATATACGATTTGCAGTAATTTGAGTTAAACTAAAAAAAAAAATATCCCCGACCGAGATTTGAACTCCAGCCTCCGAGTTGTCTGTCCGGTATCTTACCACTAAGCCAACTCATAAGATGAAATGATTTGCGCTATAGCTCTATATGTGAGATTTTCTGTTCACGAACCGGTCAAAGGAAGAAAGAAGGAAGGATCGCCTATTTATCGTAAATCAGTTTACTCAAATCGTAAATGTTGAATTAGCGTATTCTCAACTATTTGGTGACATATTTACGAATTGACTAAACTGCTATCCGATTCAACTTTTTTTGGGCAAAGCTTCTCGTAAATGAATGATAGAAAATCACTCAATACCAGCTTGTTTACGATGGTTATTGAAAATGTCTTAATATTCGATTTGGATTATCGTTTCTATTACGATTTCATGTTAGCTGGGGGCGGTAGAGTGTTGCAGCTAAACTGACTTCATGTCATATCCAAAAATCTAATAACGTATTCGTTTATACCCAGTTTTGCACCAGGTCACAACAAGTTTTGCGAATTTTGCTGTCAAGTTTAGAAGTTTATGCGCTCAGTTTTGCATCGGTGGAACACTGAAGATTTGTTTGTGAGCGATCGAGGTAGGAAAAGACTGGTGACGAATTATGTTCGTGTTTGTATGGTAAACCTCAAAACTGGGCGAATAGAGAAAACGAATACGGTAAAAATATCATATTTCCAATGCCATATTACCTACAATGAGGATGATGCTTTTTACAGCCTGGGCTGGCCATACTGAGCTCTTCGATTATTTCTACATTTTGGTATCCAGTGCTTAGCTCCCGATATAAAAACTATGTAAAGCACGTCTATATTTCATTCTTTAATCCCTAAGGGAAGAATGCCACAGTGTGGTAAATTCCTGGAAAAAAAAAAAAAAAAACATTCTTTAATCACATTTTTGTGATCCCAAACACAGGGACTGAACCTTCTACTATTGGTATTGACTATACTTCACAATGATCTTTGATCGAAAAGTTAATAAGTTATATAGCATATGACCAGGTTGTAAAAGCAACATTCCCATTATTTGTTAAATCACATTAACAATACGATACTATGAATTTTGGGTCAAATTTAAAGTCAGTTATGCTGCAAACACTCTACGAAGCGCGAAAAAGTAGTGTTTTTACCTGCTTTGGTAAGTTCTTTTGTTTCCATGTTGTTAGAAGTGCACGCTTCCTCCATATGTGAGTGCAGTTGTTCGACCATTGATTGTTTTCGTTGTAAAAAAAAAAGAGATTTATTGCCATTATTTCTTTCATAACTCTTCAAGGTGTTGATGACCCACTTTGGTGTCTTCAGATGAAAGTTACAACATAAATTGAGCTATACAATGGTATTTTTTGCAAAATATTTGGTGGTGCACACGGTACTTTAAGACGCCATTTAAAGATTATTTACAACTTTTCATGTTGAAGGTCATTATTTAATATTTTTTAACTATTTTATTGGAAAGGTGATAAAATTTCAATGCATTTTGATGTGCTATTTTATAATTTCCGTTGAAAAATAACAGAGTTATGTGGCTTTGAAAAATGGTTATTTTTTATTTACAAAAAAATCAAACCGAAGCTTACTCAAAAAATAAAAATGTTAGAAATCTGAAAAAATACATGTGTTTTTAAGTCGCAAAAATGAACCAAATTTTCAATTTCGGGGAAAATCTGAAGACCCCCGGCGCAAATTGTCAGATAGTAAAAAAAATCCCCATATGTAAAACAAATGTTTAACAAAAGAGTAATTATTTAATAATAAATTGGAATGTATTTCTTTTTTGACTCTATTGTAACCGCTGTGAAGTTAGGTACAACGGCGAAACATTTCAAAAGCCCTGAAATAATTCCATAAAATCGAGCAGTGCTGCCAAATTGTATGAAATGTAACCAAAAAGTAAAGCAATTCAAATAATAGATAAACGCTATGTACAGAATTTGCAATATTCTATGTATTAAATTAACTGGGCCACGTAGTAAAAGTGGCACTATACCGGTCAGAGGCGAGTTATAGGGTTTCAAAGTTCAGTATGCAGATTTTTTGTTGAAAATAAAAAAAAAAGCAATTTCAATGTTTGAAAAATGTTGTTCAAAAACCTCGATATAAACTCGTAGCCACTATATCAGGAGTGTTCTAGAGACTGTCCCGAACAACCCAGTATAGGTGGCACTACCAGAACTAGGGTCAGAGGCGAGTTATAGGGTTTCAAAGTTCAGTATGCAGATTTTTTGTTGAAAATAAAAAAAAAAGCAATTTCAATGTTTGAAAAATGTTGTTCAAAAACCTCGATATAAACTCGTAGCCACTATATCAGGAGTGTTCTAGAGACTGTCCCGAACCCTGCCTCGCCTGTGACAGCGTGGGGCATAAGATTCGTGAGTGCGATAGGTTTCGCAAGCTTTCAGTCCGCGAAAGATGGAAAATAGTCGAGCGAAAGAAAATGTGTCGAAGATGCCTATTTCCACACGGCAAGTGGCCCTGCCGCACAAAGTATCCTTGTGGAGTAGACGGTTGCACCGAGGCACATCATAAACTCCTCCATTCGGATTCATCGGATGCACAAGCGGGAACCTCAGGAACTGTATCAATGCATCGACATTCTCAAGACAAAACGCTATTGAAAATCCTTCCCGTGAGACTATTTGGAAACGGGAAATCTGTAGCGGCGTTTGCGTTCCTGGATGACGGTTCCGATCTAACGTTAATCGAGAACGAAGCGGCTGAAGAACTTGGCCTCGAAGGCACGGAGAGTCCACTATGCCTTGAGTGGACCAACAATGTAACCAGAAAGGAAAATTCTTCCCGTCGTGTCAATTTATCCATCGCAAAGATTAACGGAGGAGAAAAGCATCTGCTAGAAAATGTCCGCACAGTCAGAAATCTGGGTCTCCCGAAGCAGACAGTTAACTATCCTGATTTGGTCAAGCTCTACCCGCACCTTCGAGGACTGCCAGTCGAAAGTTACAACGAAGCAACCCCTAGCATTCTGATCGGGGTGGACCATGCTCGGCTGATTATGACGCTTGGTAGGCGTGAACGTAGGAACGAGGAACCTGTTTCCGCCAAGACTCGCTTAGGCTGGGTAGTTTTTGGTGGCAGAGGATTAACAGCAGAACAGTCTCGAGCCAGAGTGAACGTTTGCAGTTGTGCTCCGGATGAACACCTTGAAGACATTGTCCGAGAATTCGTCTCTAGCGACACAATCGGCATTCAAGGTCAACTATCACCGGAAAGCGAAGAGGACACGCGAGCGAGGAAGATTTTGGAGGAAACCACGGTACGAACCGCTTCCGGTCGAATTCAAACCGGATTGTTGTGGAGATCGGACTGCGTCAAGCTGCCAAATAGTTACCATATGGCAAAACAACGAAATGGTTGTTTGGAGAGGCGGTTGGCAAAAGATCCAGAGCTGAAAGCGAACATCACTAAGCAGATTCTCGAATACCGGCAATACATGGGTTTTCGTGTGGGTGAAATTCTATCGATATCGAAGATCAACGAGTGGCGCTGGATACCCTCCAAAATGAACGTCGCTGACGATGCTACCAAGTGGGGCAATGGTCCCAATTTCTGTTCAACCAGTAGATGGTTCGTAGGACCCGAATTCTTATACAGTCCGGAGGATGAATGGCCAAACCGAAAACCGAATGTAGCAGAGACGCCTGAAGAAATCCGATCGGTTCATATTCATCGCGGGACCAACAGTGTACAGCTGGTTGACTTTTCTAAGTTTTCGTCGTTCGAACGCCTCGTCAAAGTATTCGCCTACATCCACAACTTCATCGATCGTTATCGTCCTGTTAGAGTCAACAGCGATTCTGAAGTGGTACCTACGCAGAAAGATTACGAAGCCGCAGAAATATCGATATTCCGGAAAGTGCAGAGCTCGGCGTTTCCCGATGTAGTAGAAGCTCTTCTAAAAACAACCGATCTTCCTGAAGCATGCAAAAAGATTCCGAAATCAAGTTCGTTAGCTAGCTTCCACTTCCATCTGTACCGTTGAGCCGTCAACACGTACGCCGGAGCATCGTATCGTTGCTGTGTACCTGCAGGAACATTTTACATTATTTATTTTTTTCCTTACCTGTATTTCAATCAGCACTTTTCAGTGCTAAAATTATTTTCATTTTCTTTTATTCATATTTTCTCTTTTCTTTCCAGCATGGGGAAGTCTTCGGCCGGCTCAAGGGCCGGAAGAAAACGGATTGCTGAACCTAATCCAGGGCCATCTGCCAAAAAAGTTGAAATTTCCAATTCATTCGATGTCCTTCATAACATCGGTGATGAGGAAATATTCATATTTAATTCTGATAAGAGTACTAAGAAACCTTCTTCTTCTTATACTCTTAAAAACGAAAAGATTCCACCAGTAACGGTCACGATTCCTGACTTCAATGCCTTTCGAAAAGAAATCGTCACTTCCGTCAAGGATGTGAAGATTTCTTTTCAGATCGGTCGAAGGGGAACTGCTCGTATATTGGCGGAATCTTTTAATGATTTTCAAAAGGTTTTAAATTATTTGAATAATAAAAAACACCAATTTTTTACGTACGACGCTAGAAGTGATCGTCCATTTAAAGTTGTACTTCGTGGTCTCACTGGCGATCAGACACCGGATGAGATCACAGCTGAATTAAATTCTTTGTTAGGTTTTTCTCCAATTCAAGTAATTCAAATGAGGAAAAGAACCAACACGAATAATACCAGTAGTGTTGGTTTTGCTCCTGAACTTTATTTGATCCATTTTAAAAAGGATCAGGTTAATAATTTGAAAATTTTGGAAAAGGCTCGTCTTATGTTTCATTGTCGAGTAAAATTTGAACCTTTTCGTAAATCTCATACCAATTTTTTACAAAATATTACGCAATGTCGTCGTTGTCAAGCTTTTTGTCATGGCACTAAAAATTGTAGAATGAATGCCAGATGCATGTTTTGCGGCTCATTCGATCATGAAAAATCTAAATGCCTTTTTGGTGGTGATAAGCCAAAAACAGAATTTTTTAAGTGTGCGAATTGCGCAGGTAATCATTCCTCGAATTCTCTAGATTGTCCCGTTAGGGCAAAAATTGTTGCTTCTAGGAAAAACCCCAAAGTTTCCAGAAAAGTTTCTTCTCCTCCTTCCTCTTTTTCGTGTATGCACGTCAGACCGGCAAACAACCTGCCTGTTCGCAGTCAGCCTCGGCCTACATTGGAATCACGGCTGGGTAATACCCGAAGTGATTTTAATGTTACCTGTGCTGAATCTGCGCCCCAGACTCGTTGTTTATCGTTCTCAGAGGTGGTTGAAAATGGGTTTCCCTCTTCAGGTTTAACTAATAAAAATGGGAAAAAACCAAGTCTCAACGTTCATGCGAAGGCTTGGGAAAATCCCCGAAATTCAAATACTTTTTCTTCTCCTTCCTCTTCTGATTCTAACAATTTTGTTGATTTGGGTGAGATTACTGAGGAAAAATTAAAATTTTTGCATCAAAATTTAATGGAAATGATGCAACTTATGTTGAAAGCAAATTCAATGTTTGAAGCTTTCCAAACTTCTTTTAATTATGCTAACAAAATTATTATGACTTTACGATTCCCTCATGGATCCAAATAGATGTTTAAATATTATGAATTGGAACGCTAGATCTTTGCTGGCTAACCAAGACGAGTTCTTTTTATTTTTGAAAACTCAAAACATACATATTGCTGCCATCACTGAAACTTTTTTAAAGCCAGACAATAACTTGAAAAGCAATGCTTTCTTTAAAATTTTACGAAATGATCGACTTGATCGACAAGGTGGGGGTGTAGCTATTGTCATCAATAGTCGTCTCAAATTTAGACTTCTTCCTTCTTTCAATACAAAAGTCTTAGAAACAATTGGAATTGAATTAGAAACTTCTATGGGGAAAATTATAATTGTTGCCGCATATTTGCCTTTTCAATGTAGCGGTGAACAGAAAAATTTTTTGAAGGGAGATTTACAAAAACTCACCAGAAATAAATCTAAATTTTTTATTATTGGTGACTTTAATGCAAAACACCGATCTTGGAATAATATTTCATCAAATTCAAATGGGAATATTTTGTTTAATGACTGCTCTGCAGGTTATTACACTGTTGAATATCCTAATGGGCATACTTGTTTTTCTTCAATTAGAAATCCTTCCACAATTGATTTGGTTCTAACGGATTTAGGCGAGCATTGTAGTCAATTAGTTACTCATGCGGACCTCGATTCAGACCACCTTCCAGTAACATTTTCTTTATCCCAAAGTCCCATTGAAAACCCTTTAAAATCAACTTTTAATTTTCAAAAGGCTAACTGGGAGCGATATATGAATTTTATTGAACGTATTTTAGATGTCAACGTTCCACTGAATTCAATAGAAGATATTGATTTGGCTGTAGAAAATTTGACAACTTCAATAGTCAATGCTAAAGCCGCTTCAATACCTAAAGTTAAACATAAATTTAATCAACCTTTAATTGATGATGATCTTCAGTTTTTGATACGACTGAAAAACATTCGTCGACGCCAATATCAACGTACTAGGGATCCTTATTTGAAATTAATTTATTGCGACCTTCAAAAAGAGATCAAACGTCGTTTAAATTTCATTCGTAATGAAAATTTTGCTAAAGCAGTAGAGGATATAAAACCCTACTCAAAGCCATTTTGGAAATTAACTAAAATTTTGAAAAAGCCCCAGAAGCCAATTCCTACTTTGAAAGATGGGGATAAACTTCTTTTAACTAATTCAGAAAAGGCTCAAAAATTAGCCCAACAATTTGAGTCTGCTCATGATTTTAATTTAAACGTTGTAAGTCCAATTGATGCTCAAATTTCCCTAGAATTTGATGATATTCTTTCCAAGCAAAATGTGTTTGAAAGTTCTTGTGAGACAAATATTGATGAACTTAAATTGATTTTCAAAAAATTTAAAAATATGAAAGCTCCAGGGGAAGATGGGATTTTCTATATTCTTATTAAAAAGTTGCCTGAAAGCACTTTAAATTTTTTAGTTAAAATCTTCAATAAATGTTTTCACTTGGCTTATTTTCCCAATAAATGGAAAAATGCCAAAGTAACTCCAATTTTGAAACCTGGAAAAAGTGCTTCAGAGCCTTCAAGTTATCGACCAATTAGTTTGCTTCCTTCTTTAAGTAAACTATTTGAGAGAGTTATTTTGAATAGAATGATGATTCACATTAATCAGAATTCTATTTTCCCTGATGAACAATTTGGTTTTCGTCATGGACATTCTACTACACATCAACTTTTGAGTGTAACTAATATGATTAACGCTAGCAAATCTGAGGGTTATTCAACTGGTGTTGCTCTTCTTGATATTGAAAAAGCTTTTGACAGTGTTTGGCACAAAGGTTTAGTAGCTAAATTAGCTCGATTTGATTTTCCTGTATATCTCACCAAAATTATTCAAAATTATTTGACTAGCCGAACCTTACAAGTAAGCTATCAAAATTCATGCTCTGAAAGGACACCCATTAGAGCTGGTGTCCCTCAGGGTAGTATACTTGGGCCAATTTTATATAATATTTTTACTTCTGATCTTCCTGATGTACCAGAAGGAAAAGGTAGAAGATTATTTGCTGATGACACTTTGCTTTCAGCCAAAGGTCGAAATTTACGGGTGGTACGCAGTAGATTGCAACAAAATTTAAATTCCTTTTTGAATTACTTGAAAATGTGGAAAATTTCTCCTAACGCTTCCAAAACTCAACTTATTTTATTTCCCCATAAGCCAAGAGCAAATTTTTTAAAACCTAATGAAAATCATTCCATAACTTTTAATGGGGTTTCATTAGAATGGTCTGATCACGTGAAGTACTTGGGACTTACACTTGATCGGAATCTTACTTTTAAAAATCACATTGAAGATATTCAATCTAAATGTAATAAATACACTAAATCTCTTTATTCTCTCATCAACAGGAAATCCCGGTTGTGTCTGCGAAATAAGATGCTCATCTACAAACAAGTTTTCCGACCAGCGATCATGTATGCAGTTCCGATTTGGTCTAGCTGCTGCGCGACGAGGAAGAAAGCCATCCAGAGGATTCAGAACAAAGTTCTGAAAATGATTTTGCGGCTTCCACCTTGGCACAGCACCGAAGATCTTCATCGGATTGCGGGCATTGAATCGATCGAAGAGATGGCCAACAAAATCATCTCCAACTTCAGAGGCAAATCGATGCAGTCTTCCATCGCAGAGATTCGTTCTCTTTATGTTTAGTTTAATTTTAAGATAGTGTTTAGTTTTAAGTATAAAATATTTTTGCTATTACAGGATGTTCTCCTACATTAAAAACTTGATTGCGCTCAGCAAATTAAAATCTTATAAATAAATTTTTATAATCTAGTTACTTATAGGGCTATGAACAGTTCATTATTGAGCTGAACACCTAGTTTAATGCAATAATGTAATATAAGTGTAATGATGATTTGATACAAATAAAGACATATTTAAAAAAAAAAAAAAAAAGTTCGTTAGCTAAATTGTCGATTGTAGTGGACGAAAGTGGCATTTTGCGGGCCTCAAGCAGGATCAACTCTCTGTATTACTCTGACGATTTCCGGAACCCGATAATACTTCCAAGATCTGACCATGTCACAGCACTGATCGTTTTGAGATATCACCAACGTTACGGCCACGCCAACACAGAAACAGTTTTAAACGAACTCCAGCAGCGATTCTACATTCCGAAGTTCCGTGCCACAGTGAAGTCCATTTTGAAAACCTGTATGTGGTGCCGCGTCTACCGAGCCAAGCCTGACGTTCCAAAGATGGCTCCGTTACCGCATCCTCGTGTGAAGCCGTATGTACGACCGTTTACGTTTACCGGCCTGGACTACTTCGGCCCACTGACGGTCAAAAGGGCGCGAAGCTCGGTGAAACGCTGGGTATGTCTGTTTACCTGCCTCAGCGTCAGGGCAATACATCTCGAGGTCGTCTATTCGCTGTCGACGGAATCGTGCATCAGAGCAGTTCGCAGGTTCGTAGCCAAAAGAGGTCCACCCCAACACTTCTTCAGCGACAACGGCACAAATTTTCGCGGGGCGTCGAGAGAGCTTATCAACGAAGTCAAAGCCATCAACCAGTGTGCAGCGAGGACCTTCACTAATGCTTCCACCGAATGGCATTTCAATCCCCCCTCGACCCCCCACATGGGAGGGGTCTGGGAGCGCAAAGTAAGATCGGTCAAAGATGCACTGAAAACCATAGCTCCTCGCAGCCCACTTGACGACGAAGAACTGATGACCCTTTTGGCTGAGGTCGAGATGATAGTGAATTCACATCCGTTAACATTCGTTCCACTTGATTCACCAAATGCTGAAGTGCTCACACCGAACAGTTTCCTGTTGATGAGTTCAAGCGGAAGTAATGCAGCGAAAGTGCCGATAGATGAACCGACGGCGCTGAACACGAACTGGAAGGCGATGGATTACATGCTGGATCAATTTTGGAAGCGGTGGATTGCGAGTTATCTTCCAACCATAGCGCGTCGTACCAAGTGGTTTCATGATGTGAAACCCCTACGTGAAGGAGACCTAGTGGTGATAGTCGACGAAAGCGTTCGGAACGGCTGGCTTCGTGGAAGAGTGTTGAAGACGTTTCCTGGAGAAGATGGACAAGTTCGGCAGGTCGACGTAGCTACCAGTACAGGGATTCTTCGCCGTGGGGTAGTTAAGGTTGCATTGCTAGATGTATGTGAAGGTAAAGCCCCCTAAAGTGGGCGTTACGGGGTGGGGTGTTGCTACGGCCCTGAGAGGGTGAAATTAGGGGGAACATCGAACCCATTTTGTGACAGAATAGTTTCACAGTTTGATAGTTAGACAGGGAAGAAGAGAAAGGAGAAAAGAAAAAGTAGGAAAGTCGAAAAGAATTGAAAAACGTGTTTGATAGATTGGTTGGTGAAAATTCTAGTTCTGCTTGAAAATTGTATTCTTTCGTGCCGAAGTGCAGCATTTTCTTAGCTGAGTTTGATGCTATTCTAGCAAGATTCCGATCAGTAGGTAGATTAAACGTCGAATTCACTGCCGTGAATTGTCGTTCCCGGATAGATATTGTATTTGCGAAATATCTTGCTTTATATTCTCCATCAGATCGAATCCGAATCCGGAACTGATTGTAGGATCTTCGGCAAACTCGTTTTGATCGAAGAAGAAGACTTATTTGAATAAATTTTCTAGTTGAGTCACGTCAAATACGGACTACAAAAAGTCTACAAATACTATTCTAAATAATTTGATGAAAACGTTTAAAGATCTTAGTCTGGAGGTAAATCCATCAAAGTCGGCAAGTATTATTTTCACGAATACTTACTTACTTACTTAATGATCCCGCGCCGATCCTCCGGTGCATAGGGCCGTGGTAAAAGACCTCCACTGTTGACGATCCGGAGCCAGCGTCTTCACCTGGTCCCAGTCAAGATTCTCGTCGACAGTTCGGATTTCAGCGGCTAGACTTCGCCGCCACGAATTTCTGGGTCTGCCTCTTCTTCGATGACCTTCTGGATTCCAATCTAGCGCCTCTCTGCAAATCTCGTTTTCATCTCTTCGCAGCGTGTGCCCAATCCATCTCCACTTACGTTCCCGAATCTCGATTTCTAGCGCCTTTTGATGACACCGGCGATGTAGTTCCTCATTCGAGATCCAGTTGCCAGGCCACCAAGCGCGGATGATATTCCGCAGGCAGCGGTTTACAAATACTTGCAGTTTTCGCGTCGTTACCGCATATGTGCACCAAGTTTCGCACCCGTACAGCAATACGGATTTGACGTTTGAGTTGAAGATTCGGATTTTTGTTCGTAGAGAGATCTGGCGTGACCGCCAGATGTTTCGGAGACTCGCAAACGCAAATCGGGCCTTTCTGATCCGTGTTTCGATGTCTTTTCTGGTACCACCATCAGGCGTAATCTGGCTACCAAGATACTGGAAGCACTCCACTTTCTCAACTTGTTGCCCAGCTACCAGGAAACAGGAGGGATCTCCTGTGTTGATCTCCATCGACTTGGTCTTTCCGACATTGACTTTGAGACCTGCTGCCTTGGAACTTTCGGTGAGGTCGTCGAGTTTGCTCTGCATATCTGGTTGTGTTTGGGCGAGCAAAACAATATCGTCAGCCAGGTCAAGGTCGTTCAGTTGCTCCATTGTTGAAGGATTCCACGGCAATCCTCGGTTCGGTGCACAGTCAATCGATCCAATCAGAATCTCATCCATTACGATTAGAAAAAGTAGCGGTGATAGAATACATCCTTGTCTCACTCCAGCAGTTACCGGGATTGGTTCGGACAAGACACCGTCGTGCAAGACCTTGCACGAAAATGCCTCATACTGTGCTTCGATGAGATGGACTAGTTTCTCTGGGACCCCTCGTCGCCTTAGAGCCGCCCAGATGTTTTCATGGTTAAGTCGGTCAAATGCTTTTTCGAAATCAACGAACACCAGCAGAAGAGAGTCCTGGAATTCGTTGATTTGTTCCAGTATGATTCGGAGCGTTGTGATGTGGTCCACACATGATCGTCGAGATCGGAATCCAGCTTGTTGCCGTCGGAGTGTGGCGTCTATTTTCTCCTGGATCCTGTTCAGAATCACTTTGCAGAGTACTTTGAGGGTTGTACAGATCAACGTTATGCCTCGCCAGTTACCGCACTCTGTCAGGTCTCCTTTCTTCGGGACCTTTACGAGGATACCCTGCATCCAGTCGGCCGGGAATGTTGCAGTATCCCAGATGTCAGCGAAAAGACGGTGCAACATTTGTGCTGATAGGGCAGGGTCGGCTTTCAGCATTTCAGCAGGGATGCAATCGATCCCAGGTGCTTTGTTGGATTTCATGTTTTTGATTGCCGCTTCTATTTCAGCCAGCGAAGGCGCTTCCGAGTTGACGCCATTTATGCGACTTACTGTTGGCGCTTCGAGCTGCAGATTCTGTTGGCCATCGCTATTCGTGACTCGGAAGAGTTGTTCGAAGTGCTCAGTCCATCGTTTGAGCTGATCTGTTCGATCGGTCAATAACTGACCTGCTCGGTCTTTTAGCGGCATTCTTGCATTAGTCCTTGCACCACTGAGGCGGCGAGAAATGTCATAAAGTAATCGGATATCTCCATTGGCGGCGGCTCTTTCTCCCTCTTCGGCTAGGGAGTTTGTCCAGGCTCTCTTGTCTCGTCTACAAGCTCGTTTAACTGCCTTTTCCAGCTCCGCATATCGTAAGCGGGCGGCTGCTTTGGCTGACCCGGTACATGCCTGCTCAATTCCGACTTTCGCCTTTCTCCGATCATCGACCATCCTCCAAGTTTCATCCGACATCCATTCACTCCTTCTTCCACAAACTTTACCGAGAGTACCATGGCTCGTCGTGATAAAGGCATTCTTGATTCCACACCACTGTTCTTCGACTGTTCCGTCTGTCGGCAGCTCCGAGGCTCGGGATTCTAGCTGTTCAACGTATGCCCTTTTCACCTCTGGATTCTCCAACCGGCGGACGTCGTAACGACACCCGACTTTCTCCTCGCGCCGTTGGACACGTGCAACTCTCAGTCGTATCTCGCCAAGGACGAGGTGATGGTCAGATGCAATGTCTGCGCTTCGCTTGTTGCGGACATCAAGAAGGCTCCTTCTCCATTTTCGGCTGATGCAGATGTGGTCAATTTGATTTTCTGTTCGGCCATCTCGGGATACCCAAGTGACCTTATGTGCTGGTCGATGGGGGAAGAGCGATCCACCGATCACCATGTTGTTGTTGCCACAAAATTCTACAAACAGCTCTCCGTTTTCGCTCATCTGTCCTAGGCCATGGCGCCCCATGATGCGCTCAAGGTCCTGATTGTCGGAGCCAATCTTTGCGTTGAAGTCGCCCAAATGGATTTGAATGTCACCCTTCGGAATTCTCTCAACCACGCTGTTCAGTTGACTGTAAAACTGCTCTTTCTCCTGCAAGTCGGCAACGTCAGTTGGCGCATAACACTGGACCATTGTAAGGTTTCTAACCCGTGTTCTAAATCTGGCTACGATTATTCTTTCGTTTATCGGTTCCCATCTAATGAGGGCCGCGTAGGCCTGCGGGCTTAACAGGAAACCAACTCCTCGTTCCCGAGTAGCATGTTCTCCTCGTATGCCAGAGTAAAGCAGGACTTGCCCGGATTGTGTCTTGTGTTCTCCAGTATTAGGCCAACGGACTTCGCTCAGTCCCAGAATTTCAAGCTTGAGGCGGCTAGCCTCTCTAGCAAGTTGTTCCAGTTTGCCTTGTTGGGCAAGGGTTAAAACATTCCAAGTTCCAATTCGTGTCCGTGTTTTCATGCTAAAAGTCGTCGCCAAAGTTCCAGGTCGGTCATTTCTTTCGGATTCCGTAACAATTTCAAATCGGGAGCAGTAGGTTGTTAGCCTAAAGTCCCTATCCCGCGATGGGGCTGCCATCTTGGACATAGCTGGCGGGAGCCGCATTTCATAAATTCAGCCGCTTGCTACAAGACAGACGCTGTTTGAGCCGCCCCTGACCTGGAGAACAGACGCTCGGTTGTTGTTGCACGCCGCCCCTGACCTGGGGAACAGACGCGTGCGGCCACCTTCTCAGTCTGCATGCGACCATAGCAACCACGAATAGAATACCACAAAACATAAACATTAAAATAGAACATCAAGTGATCGAATTTGTTGAAAATCATAAATTTCTAGGAATTATTTTAGACCACTAACTTAAATTTAAATCACACATTCAGGATACAATAGTTAAAGCAAAACGTAAAATTAATATCCTAAAAATGATCAGCAAGAAAAAAAAGTGGTGCTCATCCGAAACAGATGCTACAAATATCGAAAGCATTAATCAGAACTATTTTAGATTATGGAATTACGGTATATGCATCAACAGCCAAGACAAATTTTTAAAAATTAGAACCCGTTTTCCTTCTAGCTCTAAGATTATCAACAAGACTTTTAAATGACACGCCGAATCAAGTAGTTTTTGCCCTATCAGGTGAGATACCATTTAAATTAATAGTGGAATGGTTAGCTGCAAAAGAGATTACCAAGATTTTATATTACAACAACCCGATAATAGAACACCTCTCGGAACTAATGAGCACCAACCAAAGATTTAAACATATCTAGCGTAACATTTAAAAAGGGCGAAACTAGCAGTTAGCTCGAAACGAGAAAAACGCGTTTGAAAATTCGGAAGACCTATTCAAATCCTATTTATAAAATCGACCACTTTTTGTTCAACAAAATAAAAAAAATGTGCATTATATTCACTTATTGTTCGATGGTTATCAAGAACTTTAACTTTTTTCGCGTAATTTCAGAGATTTTCGAGTTTCGCCCTATTATTGTTTTCGATTTAGGTTACCTGCAAATTTCGCCCAATTGGTTTTGAAGTTACGCCCATTCACGCACACGCAAAAACTAAATAGGCCGTTTTGTCACACACGGCCAACTCAGTTACGCCTTTTGGCTCTACACGAATAGAAAAATTCACTCCATTTTGAATAGGCGTAACTTTACGTTCCAACGAAAATGCATCAACAGGAAGTTTCGCCCAATTGAATTTTATCAATTTTTTGAAAGTTTTAAGTAATTTTGAGATGAAACCGCGTTTGAAAGGTAAAGTGCAACCGCGTGCATCCGGAGTGACCGTTAACTCGATTTGTTTACATTTGGCAGTTTCGCCCTTTTGAAATGTTACGCTAGATATAAGCTTTTTGGAAAGAGTTGCTTCAGATAATAATTACCTCTTCACTCAATTAGCCAAAAAATCAACAGATACAATCACTAACAACATTACCATAATTAATAAAATAGAAAACATTAGCAAAAAAGAATCATCAAAAGAAAAACAGAGAATTACAATAACTGAGCTTAATAATAATAAATACAAAAACTACTACAAACTTTTTACAGATGGTTCAGTAATCGATGGAAAGGTGGGTTACGGTTTTTACGATCCACAAGACCTTTTTTTCTTATAGTGGTTGACTAAAACCAGAATATACTATAATGAACGCAGAATTAATAGCAATACAACAAGCACTAAAACATATTATATCCAGAAATATTGAAAAAGTTGTAATATTTACGGACTCTCAAAGTGCGTGCACTCTAATGAATAATAATAACACAAACAATTACATAATTGAAAGCATTAAACACATAGTTGAAAATAGCACTATAATTAAATTAATCATTCAATGGATACCGGGACATACGGGCCATGTAGGGAACGAGAGAGCTGATCTAGCTGCAAAACTAGGTATAACTCGGTTAAACATAGAACATTTCCATCTAACAAGAGACGATCTTCTGATAGCAATTAAACGTAACATTTTGAAGGAATGGCAGAACAACTATGAGGAACTTTCTCAAGAAAAAGGAAAGTTTCACTACGAACACACCAAAATTGTGAATTTGAAACCATGGTTTCATAATATAGAACTAACTACATTAGACACAATTATAATAAACAGACTGAAATCTGGGCATATGACTACAAAAGAAAGACTTAAAAAATGGAACGTCATAAATTCAGAACTTTGCGATACATGTAATACTGTGGAAAACATCAATCGTATTTTATATATTATGTGTATAGCACCAAACCGAATAGCGACAGAAGGACTAGCGACGCTTTTTTACTAGCGAGATTCCTGTCATTCGCAGGATTGTTTTTCTTTTTTCGGTCCAGTAGGCGATTTCGATGTAGTACTCGAACAATATTTATGTTATTTACTGTATATTTTCCTTAAGCCATCAATCGCATGCTTCAAGTCTCCTAGGAAACTCGCGCTGTGTCGTTATTATTTTCAACGTCGCGACGTATGGGACGTGTCGCTAGTAGACAAAGCTGCTATGATTATTAGCGCTCGTATTTTGGATTTTTTCTGCATTCATAATAATTGTGAAGAATTCATCAACTTTAGGAAAAACTATAATATTCTAGAAAGCCAAAAATCACTAATCGATATACTTAAAGATCAGAACATAGAAGAATATAAAGCATTATCTGACTATATACAGAATTCAGGGAAAAATATATGATACTTAACAAAGTCCACTTACTTAACGTAAACGAATATCTACTACGAACTACGAAACTGAAATAAGGGGCCGTTCGAATATTACGTAACGTAATTTTCGGTCATTCTCAACCCCCCCATCCCCCTACGTAACACATTCGTCTCACATTTTCTATCCTAAATCCACAAAGCGTAACAAACTCGAACACCCCCCTCCCCTAAACGCGTTACGTAATATTTGAATGGCCCCTAAGACACTAACCGCACTATATGGAAATGAACGGTTAATTTAAATCGAATCGAAATTAGAAAACAATAAATAAATAAATCCACGAGACTTGGCTTTATGGAACGATAATAGGTCCGAGCCAATATAAAGAGAGAAAAAAAAAATTTAAACTTAGAAGATATTTTGGATTGAGCAAGAACCGAATTTCGAATAAAGTTTGTCCGGTTGTGTTGAAAATCAAAACTAGTGAATCAGAGTTAGCTATTTAGGATTCAGGATGAAGAATGGTAAGTGTGCGTTAATCCATTAATAAAAAAGTGAATGTTTAAGATTTTATATAAACTCTTGCATTGTTACAGGACCACGGCTGATTCCGCCCCAAATCCAGCGGTCTGATTATCTTCGGCCTGATCTTCAGTGGCCATCACCAGTTGGATGACCACTAAAGCTCGCAACTGGAGCTGCTTCCGAAACTCTATAAAGCGGCACAAAAAGAATGCCCTCAGGCCAAAATTAGGACCGGATGATTCAATTATAGTGAACCAGTGTTAGTGTGAATTTTGTGAATAAAAATAAATTTAAAATGTAAATTCTTTCTTTTTACTATTCAACATTCTTTCTATGAACTTCAGACAACAGAAAATATTTCTTCCAATTGGAATAAAAGGAAAATAGTTCAATGAACCAATCCTTTTAAATCTAAGTCTAAATTAGAGTTGAGAAAATCCAAAATAAGTCTGAAAGAGCAATATATTTCATTGACTGACGAAGGAGACGAAAGTGACAGCTTTGTTCTCCCACATTCAATCCGCTCTCGCTCTCTGTCAATAACTGTGACTGTTTCGAGCTCTGTTTCTGTCATTGATCAAGAACATAAATATTTCACATCAACATACAATTTTAACTTTTCTTGAAACGAAAAATTATTAATAAACAAGTTCCTATTTTTTGGTTTTCCAATAAACATGTCTCGAGGACTGTATGCGGGCCGCGAGTTGCTTATACCTGGTTTATAACATTTCGTCTGTTGTTTTGAATAAATTGTTTTTTTTTTTTTTAAAGTGCTTTGCTTAAAAGCATGAATGTCACGTTTTTGATATTTTCAAGCTATCTTTGAAAAAACGTGTCAATTTCTTAAAGAATAAAAAACGAAAGATCTTACTAGGAGGGGGTGGGGGAGGGGTTTTTTAAAAATCTTACTTTGTTTTACCAGGGAGGGGAGGGAGAATTAAAAATTCCAAAATCGTTATGTTATTAGTGAACTTTTTTATTTTCAATCAATCTTTAAATCAGCCAAAGTTGGGTTGACATCTTGAAATTTAATTATTTCAACCGGTATGGCCACGATCTCTGTTCATTAACGCCATCTTTTTTTTTAACAATTTTTACTTTCAGCTCAATTTTTCCAAAATTATAATTTTTTTTCTTCATTACATTTAGACAGTTCCAAAATGGTATAGTTTTTAACTGGTTTATGGCACTATTTATGACCGGTTTATTTAAATTTGTTCTCAACCGTAATGGAGGTTAACAAAAAAAAAACCACACGTGACTTGTGGTCGATTGTTTGTCTGTGCCATTTGCCAGTCGATTCATTTTTCGGAAACCAGCACGCAGCTTGAATTAACACGAATTTTTCTAGCTATTTAGAATAGTAGCACAAACAGAAAATTTCATTTTAAGTTACAAAAAAATTACGGTGTACTTACTCGGCTTCCCTAACGAGCCGTGGCTTGTCGTAAGATCCTCCTTGTTCCATTCTGCACTTATTTTTTCCGCACACGTCTCACAGTCACAGTGGTTCGATCCAAAATGAGCACAATCAAGGCGGGTAAAGCACTCTGAGCATTGGGCCTGCTAAAAAGAATAAAGCTTGCTCTTCACTCTTACACAGATTTCCATAAGAATGACAGCTAATCGGAGTGAAGGCTATTGCTTTCTCTGTTTAACACACGAGAAATCTTATACTGGGATTGCGAGCGCGCCCATCGCCCATGGCGGCAGACATGCAAGCCAAGGCGTGTACCCACCCACCCTGATGCAAGCCACGCGATAAGCGTTCATTTAAAATGAATTTATATTTGAAGATTCATTTCAAATGAACATACAATTCCCGGATCTATAATAGCATACCCTCATCAATATACTTTTTTATCCAACTATAAAAAAAAAGTCACACGCTCGTTTTTTCTTAACCATGTTTTCAAAAAAAATTTATTCATACACGGAAAAACACTTGTGTTACAATATTTTCGTATTCGGGTTTGCTTACCCATTTCTAAAACCGGTTATAATTTTTCTGTTTCTGTTTTTTTTTCAATTGTCAATAAAAGATTTTCGGTAAAGAGTATTTTAATTTTCACTATGACTATGTTCTTAGGGGCCGTTCACATACCACGTGGACAACTTAGTGGGAGGGGCGTGAATCGAAATGTCCCCGGAGAGGGGGATAGTGGTGTGGTCATGTCCACGTGGACATACTTCCAAAATATTTTCTCAAGGGTTTTTAAAAAAATATGACTACAAATTTTATTAAAATTCTAACATTTGGCTGTCTTTAGATTTTTAATGCAACAAAAATTTAATTTACTGGAATTTTTCAAAGTTCACTTCTACGCCAATTTTTTTCCAAATTGGAATTTCATCTGTTTTTGTGGTTCACCGTAAGGTTGTACCCGGATTTTCAGTGCTTTTACTTTGTTTGGACCAATCAAAAGTATATTCATTGGAAAGCACATTTAATCTACATTCTAGTGAGGTGCAACAATTCACGCTGTGAGATTTCACAAAAATATGAAAATTATAAACGTAAAATCATTCCTAAATTTCTAGAACCACAAGCAGCGCGTCCAGCAAAACGTGTTTATTTGCTCTCCGAGTAGGTACGGAGGGTTGTGATTCGGGCAGAGAGCCAAGATGAGAGAAGAAATAATGATGCGTGTCGTACGTTTCTTGGTTGGAAATTTAGGCATTAATTTCAGCTTTCATATGCACAAGGCAAATATTTTTTTGGACGTATAATATATGAACACAGCAGTTTTCCTGAGGCATGTTTTTTCGATTTTTTTTCTTTCATGCTGAATAACGAGAAAACTAGAAGCTTTAGCTATATATAATGTTCTAAACATATTTAGTTTTGGTTAGATCTGTTGAACACGCCAAAAGTTATAACGATTTGAGCTTGTAGTGTCAAATTGACACTCCTAGTAGTTCTAGTGCTGATTAGGGTAATGAAATGTGATGCGGATGAAGGTTAAACAATTAGTGATAAATATGATAATTTAGAAATTTAAAATATCGAAAATTATTTTATATCAGGAAATGATTTTTCGTTTTTTTAAATAAGCCATTTTAATAACAAAAAGGCAAAAAGTAGTGCTCGTCCACGGAGGGGGAGGGGGTCAAATATCTCATTTTTCTGTCCACATGGTATCTGAACGGCCCCTTTGATTAGATGCTGAAATTGATTTAAATACAAATAATAATACAGAATTTTTAAAATCTGCATTGACGATTAAGAAATTTATTAAGAAATATATTACGCAAATTTTATGACTACGGAGACTACGTAATATTAATGTTCCAAAAATAATCTACTAAGTGATGATACTTAGTATAGCGCCAGCACCAAACTTTACTTTGGAAGTCAGTTTATATAGACGTTCTAAAAATTCATTTAAATGGACAGTACTAAAGACGGTAAATTTGAAAGATAGACCTTTATGGCCTTACTGTCACTTTAAAATGACACGTAAAAGATAAAAAGGATAAAGAGAACGCAAAAATCATGTTATGAATCACAACATATACGGTAGAACTTAACTTTAAGTATGAAGTCGCAATATTTACCATCCTTGCGTTGTATATTAACAAAATGAAGTCTACAAAGCTCTCCGCAACCTAAATTTTGTATTGAAAAACGGGAGCGTGTTGTTATTAAGCTAACCATAATTTTCACTTTTTTATGGATTGATAAAAATGTTTACTTGGATTTTACCAAAGCTTTTCTCCGTGTACTATAGATAGCGCTAGTCAAGGGAAATATTTCAAAACAGACTGCCAGTCGTTGAAATGTGTCGTTCCTAACTATGAAATCGTTTTGTACCTAACTTGATACAGGCTCTATTGTAATGTAAAGTTCAATATGCTAGCAATCAATCAAGCAAAGCTAAAATAATTAGGTCTTTAGATTGTTACGGTTTATTTTTTGCTGAAAACTTTATCCTCAATTTTATGTAATACAGATATTTGTTTTTTTTTCTAATGATTCGAGATTTCTGTTTTTTTTTATTTTCAAATTAGAATCACTTCGCTTGGTTTTTCATCTAATTATTTGATTGTTCATATTTTTTTAAATTTTCAAGTTATAATCGCTTCGCACATGTATAGGATTTTCATAAGGAAATGTCTAGGAGCTTAGGAGGTGTAGGTAAAACGAAGATCGCACCATTTTCCAAAAATGGCTCCTGATCAACAACCTCTCCCTTACTAACGCAACCCTTTCCTGAGATACTTCAATATAGATTCGCAGACGTATAGACGGTTTCTATAGCTGGTGATACTGACATATCATTGTTTCAGAATTTTTCAAAACAAGATTTTGAAGAAAACTGGAATAACAGTTTTTGGTTGATCCTAAAAAGTATCTTACTATCTGTCTTTCCTTCATCCCTCATTGACTACTAGGACGTGGCCGGCGCTGTTATTGATCATTTTTTTTAAAGGGAGAGCATGAGTTTTGTGCATTGAAAATGAGTTGCTAATCCCAAGCCGCATTCTTTTGGCCCTTGTATAAAATTTATGGCCTCAATCAATGACGGAGTAGCAACCATTGGCGATGTGGAACTCGTTCTACTTAACTACACCAGCGATCATGAAATTCGAAATGCATTGAATGATTTGACACAATATAGTATTAAATTTTTATTAAAACCATGAGAAAATGGCGGTATTGTTGAAGACAAAATTTCGGGCATAATGATTTAAGGTGGATATGCGTAGTCAAACAAGCTAAGCAACAGTATTGTTGATATTAGTGACTTTATGGTAGAAAAAAAATATTAAAACGCATCTTTTTAAGATAAAATTTTGTTTCAGCAAAAGTTTTAGACCGGTTGGTAATATTACAAAAATCTGATTTACATTGCCCTTAAATTTCAATTCAAAACAAAGATTTCAAACGGTTATTTTTCAAAATCGGTTGAAAATTGAAAAAGTTATGGATACCGTAATCCGGTGTAATATTGATCACTTTTTTCAATATTTTTCGATTATTTTTTCTGTTAAGTGGAACGTGGCGTGTTTAATATTTTAAAACCAGTACTGGACTCCTATGAACGTAAAACATGGTTGCAGAAATTTATTAGACTACTTTAAATTTGATTGAAAAATCGATTTCGTCTCTGTTTTGAATCTTATGCTTTGAGGACGGGCTCTATCTTCGACGGTTTTTACGAGTTTTCTTGATCATAAAGGATTCAAAACACCTTCATGATATTTAAAAATGATAGTTTATAAATTTTACCTTGCTTTTCAACGTTTTCTTTTAAAAACATTTATAATCGAAAAAAAAACTATTTTGGTGCATACATTTAGGGGTAAAAATTAAATTAATTGCTTAATAGTTCGAGCTACAAAATACAAATGAAATTTTACCTTCACACATTCCTGTAGGCCTTCCCACTATTTCCAATTTATGTTTTTCTTCAAAGGGTTGATAGGGTTCCAATTCATTTGTCCAATACGGGCTTACTCTTCGAAAATGTCCTTATTATTTTAATATAGAAAATTTTTCACTTAATGACTATAAAAATAGCACTATAAATAAACATATACTAAGAAAAAAAGTTGTTCTTTCACTTTCAACAACCCGTTTGCTTCTAAATGCTTTTTGGTATCATCAGGAGAGCTGTTTGTTTGCGAGCCTTAGAAAACATATGTAGATATTTTGAGATTTTGAAATAACATTTTCACTAACAGAAAAAAAGTCAAATACAAACCAAATTTTGCCTATATGATATAAGAAAAAATAGGCTTTTAAATGTAGAAAACTGTTTTCAAATATTCAAACTATACACTGAGTTATTGATGATAAATGTAAAAATGTGCAAAAATGTATTGTTGATCAAGTTTACCCCGGTGATCAAAGTTACCCCGTTTTACGGTACTTTACCGTAACAGTATTTTTTGCATTTTTCAATGATTTAACGAACCGCTGTGAACTAATCATAGTATAAGAAGAATTAAACATGGTAAATCTCACTCGCTCCAAATCAAAATTGTTTATTAGCTTACCAAAAGGTCACATGCCAAATTTCAGAAAGATCTGACCAGGGGGAGGGGTTGCTTCAACTTGCAACTTGCTTGAGTCTCAAACGTGAATGGGATTCTAAGGTATTTAGTTCGGGAGGAACGAAAAATGCTGGTTTTCATCAATAACTTTTTTCTTCACTAACCGATAGTTTCTTATGGTTTATATTGTTGAGGCCTAAATTGAGACAAATATTTCACCCGAAGACTGCAACACGATTGGAATTAAAATAAAAAAGTTATTGCGGTTCACTGGTTTGCCAGATGCCCGAATATGATGAAAATTCGTATTTTTTAACATTATATGTTTATGCTCGTAAAAAATATGGGAGAGTGGGGAATCATGGGCCACTTTTTTTCGTTGTTCCATAACTTCTTTAATATAAAAGATAAAATGAAAATAAAAAATGGTTTGGTTTTCCACATTTTCAAGGTATCATAAGGTACTTTTTTAATTTTTTTAATAAGTTGTTTTCCCGTAATTCTGACTGTTTAAAAAAAGCAATATTTTTTGGATTTTGAAAAATGGTGGGGAATCGTGGGCCACCAAATTCAAATTGACCAAATAACATGCAAAGTTTATGAGTTGACTCAAAACTGTGATTTCCTAATTCATTTAGTTATTTTTAAGAAATTTCAGATGATGAAATAAAAAAGAGAGCTGTGTATGATCGCATAGATTCCAAAACCTGGCTCGCGAACGTTTTGGCAAAATTTCTTATATAAGATGAACAAAATATTTTTCATAACTCTTCATTTGGAATAAGAAAACTTTGCAGATAGGAAAAACGTATTTTAAGTTCTGATTGTGTATAAAAACAAAAAAATATAGGTGATTCACGATGTGTGGCCCACGATTCCCCACAAGCTATGATTTACAAATTGTTTGCGTTTGTGTGACTTATTGATGTTTCATCAAAAATTCCTTTTAGACGTGAAAGATCATGACAAAACTAAGATCATAAGCGTATGAGCATATTTTTGTTATGCACTTTAGGTTCCCCATCGATGAAATTAGCGGGTGTTTTTTTTAATTATGTAAATAAATTTTTCTAACTTTTTTTAGCTTGATAAATAAAAGAAGCATATGATGCGTATTTCAGTCAACAACATATAGGAATATATGCTCACGCAAAGCGACGACGATGACAGTTGGTTTGAGATTTTTATCTCAACACACATCTGAGATATTAAAAGTGGCCCAAGTTTCCCCATGGCCCACGATACCCCACTCTCCCCTACTATTTTTTTCAATTCTTCAACCTCAATAAATAAATTTCATATTATTCTGATCACATCCATGGTAATTTGTTTTTTATTTCTTCAAGAAATTAAATTTTAGTGGAGTATTGGAAATATTTTTTTTTGTTTTTGCGATAAAAATGCACTTACTTACTTAATGATCCCGCGCCGTGGATATGCCTCTGGTGCATAGGGCCGTGGTAAAAGACTTCCACTGTTGACGATCCGGAGCCAGCGTCTTCATTTGGTCCCAGTCAAGATTCTTCTTCTGCAAATCTCGTTTTCATCTTTCCGCAGCGTGTGCCCAATCCACCTCCACTTACGTTCCCGAATCTCGATTTCTAGCGCCCTTTGATGACACCGGCGATATAGTTCCTCATTCGAGATGTAGTTACCAGGCCACCAAGCGCGGATGTATTCCGCAGGCAGCGGTTTAAAAATACTTGCAGTTTTCGCGTCGTTACCGCATATGTGCACCAACTTTCGCACCCGTACAACAATACGGATTTGACGTTTGAGTTGGCGTAGAGAGATCTGGCGTAACCGCCAGATGTTTCGGAGACTCGCAAACGCAAATCGGGTCTTTCTGATCCGGGTTTCGATGTCTTTCCTGGTACCACTATCAGGCGTTATCTGGCTACCAAGATACTGGAAGCACTCCACTTTCTCAACTTGTTGCTGAGCTACCATGAAACTGGAGGGATTTCCAGTGTTGATCTCCATCGACTTGGACTTTCCGACATTGACTTTGAGACCTGCTGCCTTGGAACTTTCGGTGAGGTCGTCGAGTTTGCTCTGCATGTCCGGTTGTGTTTGGGCGAGCAAAACAATATCGTCAGCCAGGTCAAGGTCGTTCAGTTGCTCCATTGTTGAAGGATTCCACGGCAATCCTCGGTTCGGCGCACAGTCAATCGATCCAGTCAGAATCTCATACTCCTATACTATAGTGTTTATACCCTGAGCAAGTTAACTCTTCTTGTTGATCATTGAATTGGTAATGGCACGAGTTAAGAAATAGGTATTGAATTGATGAATACGCGCTACCATTAGCTTCAGTTTTCTCAAAGTTTTGTTTCGTGCTGTCTGTATGGTATAAGTAAAGGGCAATTCATGTCGACGTTTGAATGCATCACGATATTGATGATGAAGGGAAAACTTTTCTGTGAACCAAGTGAAAATTATAGTTATCGGAAAACTGTACATACATTCTAATTAGGTTTATTAATAAAGTTTATAATTATGATCCCTGCTTGCTTCGCTTTTTTTCTGATAAAGTTGTGAGATCGTCTGAGAAAACGTATCATATGTTTCTAATTAACGTGATTGAGCCTGTATTTATCGTATTCGCGAAAGTGGCGGCAAGGTGGAATAGTTTCAGGAACATTTTCGAAAAAAATATTCATAAGCCCAACATTATGGTTAGGTAGAACATTATTGATTTGAAAACTGTTGCTCAAAATTCTGTAGAGCTGCGCCTTTCTGAGTTCCGGTTATCTGAGTTTCCACTTTGTTCGACCCGCCATGTTCATCAAAATTAGGGTTACCATATCCTGCAACACTAAAAAGAGTACATTGAGATCATTTATCCAAAAAGTCAGGATAAACTTATTCGAACTTCAGTTGTATCCCAGTCATCAGGTTGACACAAGATCCATATATTAATCGAGCTTTGCACCCGGATGGTATGCAAAAGGAAGTACAAAAGAACCCTGCTTTCCCCAGGTAGTCGGGGGATATTGCATATCATTCAGGCGCACAGCTCGGTTCATACATGGATTTTATTTTTTTATTTCAACGACGTTCTGGCAAGTTAAAATTTGAAACTTGCCAAAAACGTCAATTTAATAGCTTAACAATATATAGCGATGATATAACACATTTTCCCATGGATTTTGGATAAAAACGGTGACTCGGATAACCTGGAAGCTTGGATAAGCAGAGTTCTACGTTCTACTGTAGGGGAGAGTGAAGATACTTGATGCCTGGGGATACTTGATTCCTTAGCTATATGTCGAAACTGGAATGTCCTACAAAGATTAAGTATTCTAAAAATAGTGCCAAATGGAGCAAAACAACAATGCTTTAAGCTATAAAAAATTAACAAAATAATTGTTAGAGAAATTTCACGAATGTAACTTCGAGATCTATTTTCATCACTTTAAAATGATCCTTACAAGAAAAAGTATAACCAAAATATATGTTCCAATATATCAGTCGTTCAAGCGTAATATGAACTTCATAATACCATATTTTCAATGCAATGGAAAATTCTCAACTTTTTTTCAGAAAAAAATTTCTAAAATGTTGATTACGGGTTCAAATGATCCCTAGAGTTAAAAACGGTATATTCTTCTTCTGAATTGATCGTGATCATTGCTGATTACGAGATTACTAATATTTATCAAATAACTAATATTTATCCAATAATTGTCTGAAGAATAAGGCTAATATAATTATATTTCCCTTAATTATAGAAAATTGCGCCTTTAAGTATGCAATGTTATTGGCGTTAAGACCAAGTTAAAGAATTTTCTTCTTCTGTCAGTTATAAATTTTGAAATGAGAACAAACATGACCAAAATAGTCAATTGACATTCTGTCTTGGAGATTTGTTTGATTTTTTTCCAAGGAATAGGGCTTCCTGAATAAAGGATCAAATCTCCTTCAATAGAGGATCAAGTCTCCCTCAACTTAAAAAATATCGCAATTTTTTACTCCCACGAAAATGCTTCTAGTCCATCTAGGGGTTTAAGTATCGTTCTAATTTTTGGAGCATAGAAACTTGAAGTTTGACGCTTTCAGAAAATGTAAAAGAGTGCGAGTTGCTAAATTTTTCCAAAAAGATATGGTGAAAATAAGAAAGGGGGATCAAGTATCCAGTATCAAGTATCAAGTACTGAGATGGCACCGAAATGTACCCTTTTTTTTTGTTGAAAGACATTTGATCAGAAAAACCAACGTATTTCTTCCATTTTATGGAGTTGTTAAACATCTTATGCAAAAACTGCGAAAGGAATACAGCTTACAACAAATCACTTTAACATTTTGTTTTGATGATCATATATTTTTAGCCGTTTACAGTGAGCGCGATAAGCGTCTTTGAGTATGCAAACAGTTATCAATATGCCCAATATTTTGGTATAGTACAAGAATATTGTATTAGAAAATTCAAAATTGTCATGTAAGTTCCACTTTACCTCCAAGACATAAGATAGTTTTAAGCATAGATTAAGAAATCAGTCTGAATGATATTAAGTTGTCGAAGACCGTGAACAATAAATAAATAAAAAAATAAATAAATAAATTTTTCAATTTATTCAAATACTGTGAATGTCTTGGAGGTAAAGTGGAACTTACATGCCAATTTTGAATTTTCTAATACAATATTCTTGTACTATACCAAAATATTGGGCATATTGATAACTGTTTGCATACTCAAAGACGCTTATCGCGCTCACTGTAAACGGCTAAAAATATATGATCATCAAAACAACATGTTAAAGTGATTTGTTGTAAGCTGTATTCCTTTCGCAGTTTTTGCATAAGATGTTAAACAACTCCATAAAATGGAAGAAATACGTTGGTTTTTCTGATCAAATGTCTTTCAACAAAAAAAAGGGTACATTTGGTCATATTTTACAAAAAGAAGAGTTCGCCCATTTCAGGATCGAAAAAGAGTACATGTACTCTTAAAAGAGTACGTATGGTATCCCTAATCAAAATTCATGTAGGGAGTTACCGAGCTCTGCGCCTAGATGATATGCAAAATTGGAGCTAATGAATATGGGAATCATTGTATTTCGTGTTATCCGAAGTTTCATTTATGCGGGGTGGTCCATCTCCCGATTACCTCGGGTAAGCGGGGTTCTACTTTAGATATATGGTTTTTAAAAGTTTCACAAAATGAAAATTGTAATGAAAATTGTGGTAAGCTGTGGAAAAAACTTATGATAGTCATCTCAATTCTGGTTGATATAAATTTTAGTATAACGGGAAGATTTTCGGCTTTTTCAGTCAGTTCACGGATCCAAAACACCTTCTTTTCTTATTCCGACGTTTCGTTCTTTATTTGAACTTTTTCACAGGAATCTACAACAAACATATAGTGAAACTAATTGACAACAAAAAGGTAGTTAATTATAAACTTACAGAGAATTGTGTTTCTTTGTCTGGAGGATCATTAGAGATTAAATTTGCATACACTAATTGGACACTTTTTACCATCAAAACGCTAGAAATATTAAAAAGAAACACTTAGATAAGGAATCTTTTTTTAAAAAAAGTATAAAAAATATTAAAAAAGGGGATTTTACTGTCTAGAGAAAACTCCAAACACGAAAATCAAAACTTCGAAAAAACAAAAACACTCCGATCACTAGTTTGTAGCACTACCAAATGATGTTGTTGATGTGACGATTTCGCTCTCCTTCGGTGTGTTGATCTTCGGTCTATTTCCTTTTTTAATAGTGTTGAGGATCCCGGAATATGTGGAACTGAGATGGTCAACATCGGATCTCTTGTTAACTGTTTCATCTGTGTTAATAATGTGACAAACTTCCAATATGGGTAGCGCTGATTCTCGACGGCTTTCATCAAGAATAACAGCACCCTTCAAATTGAAGCGATGTTCCGTTTCTATGCAGTGTTGTAGTAGAGCTGTTTTTCCTTTGAGATCCGAGATTTCTTGTTGTTTCCTTGGGCTATTATTGATGGCATATTCATTCAAAATTTGGTTCAATTTGTTTACATTACTGGCGTGTCCTCCTATGCGCGTTTTCAGGGAGTTGGTGCTGTATCCCACATATTTCGCAGGGCACTCGTTACAAGAAATGCAGTAAACAATATTGTTCTTCATGTCTGGTGGAATTGGGTCTTTGGTTTTACTGAAAAAACGGTTTGTAGTTTTTTCATAACGTGCTGCTAATTTAATGTTGGGAAAATCACTTTTAATAGTTTTTTGCAGCTTATTCGTTAAACCGCTGACGAATGGAATGGCCTTGTATCGTATGGGTAATGGGGTAGTAGAATCATTACTTTGTGTTGAGTTTTTCGGTGCTGAATTATTCCTGATTCTGTGACGAAGCGAAACTGGATAATGATTAATTCTCAGGTGTTCATCGATTATATGATCGATTTCTTCTCTGGTGAGATTGGTGCTAAAATTCTGCACTCTTCGAATGAAGTTGTTGATCATGTTTATTTTCATGTGTAACGGGTGGTACGAATAATAATCCATGAACCGTCGCGATGCCATAGCTTTACTGTACCATTCGGTTTTAATAGTTTGATCGTTTTGGCGAACTAATGTTAGGTCCAGAAAAGGTATTTTGTTGTTTTGTTCTACCTCATGCGTGAATTGAATATTTTCGTTGTGAGAATTGAACATATTCAAAACATCCGTGATTTTGTTTTCTGGTAACGCTAAAATCAGATCGTCAACATACTTTTTTAGTATTGGTAGCGGAGTGGGAGAGTGTTGAACAACATAATCGAGAAGAGATTCAGTCACCAATTCGGCTACTGCTGGTGACATACAGTTTCCCATAGCGGTGCCGAAAATTTGTTTATAGTACTTTCCACGGAAAGAAAAGTAACTACACTCTAAACAAAATTCCACTATCTCTAGGAACAGATCAAGATTGATGTTAGTGTATTCCTTTATATCTGACCAACGCTGTATGATTGTTGATGTGACTAAACTTCGTGGTATGCATGTAAACAGAGAACATTAGTTCGCCAAAACGATCAAACTATTAAAACCGAATGGTACAGTAAAGCTATGGCATCGGGACGGTTCATGGATTATTATTCGTACCACCCGTTACACATGAAAATAAACATGATCAACAACTTCATTCGAAGAGTGCAGAATTTTAGCACCAATCTCACCAGAGAAGAAATCGATCATATAATCGATGAACACCTGAGAATTAATCATTATCCAGTTTCGCTTCGTCACAGAATCAGGAATAATTCAGCACCGAAAAACTCAACACAAAGTAATGATTCTACTACCCCATTACCCATACGATACAAGGCCATTCCATTCGTCAGCGGTTTAACGAATAAGCTGCAAAAAACTATTAAAAGTGATTTTCCCAACATTAAATTAGCAGCACGTTATGAAAAAACTACAAACCGTTTTTTCAGTAAAACCAAAGACCCAATTCCACCAGACATGAAGAACAATATTGTTTACTGCATTTCTTGTAACGAGTGCCCTGCGAAATATGTGGGATACAGCACCAACTCCCTGAAAACGCGCATAGGAGGACACGCCAGTAATGTAAACAAATTGAACCAAATTTTGAATGAATATGCCATCAATAATAGCCCAAGGAAACAACAAGAAATCTCGGATCTCAAAGGAAAAACAGCTCTACTACAACACTGCATAGAAACGGAACATCGCTTCAATTTGAAGGGTGCTGTTATTCTTGATGAAAGCCGTCGAGAATCAGCGCTACCCATATTGGAAGTTTGTCACATTATTAACACAGATGAAACAGTTAACAAGAGATCCGATGTTGACCATCTCAGTTCCACATATTCCGGGATCCTCAACACTATTAAAAAAGGAAATAGACCGAAGATCAACACACCGAAGGAGAGCGAAATCGTCACATCAACAACATCATTTGGTAGTGCTACAAACTAGTGATCGGAGTGTTTTTGTTTTTTCGAAGTTTTGATTTTCGTGTTTGGAGTTTTCTCTAGACAGTAAAATCCCCTTTTTTAATATTTTTTATACTTTTTTTAAAAAAAGATTCCTTATCTAAGTGTTTCTTTTTAATATTTCTAGCGTTTTGATGGTAAAAAGTGTCCAATTAGTGTATGCAAATTTAATCTCTAATGATCCTCCAGACAAAGAAACACAATTCTCTGTAAGTTTATAATTAACTACCTTTTTGTTGTCAATTAGTTTCACTATATGTTTGTTGTAGATTCCTGTGAAAAAGTTCAAATAAAGAACGAAACGTCGGAATAAGAAAAGAAGGTGTTTTGGATCCGTGAACTGACTGAAAAAGCCGAAAATCTTCCCGTTATACAATTTCACCAGTCGTAAACAATTATTTATAAATTTTAGTGGTTTCACAAAAAATAAATTACGAATTTTGATAATCAAAATACAGCCTCCGATTCACTGTGTCGCGGTCCAATCAGTTAGTAAGTTGGTGGCAGCTAGAATCATTCATGGTTCGTCTTCGTGCATTTCGGAATGAATAATCCAGGACGGAAGGAAGCAGGGTCATGTGAGAATCAGTGGTGAGCTGGGAGTGTGAATGTGGCTCGGCATGGCACCTTCGTAATAATCAATTTAATTAGACCCCATCCAACACGCGCCGGCCGTTTCGGAGGAGCTTCTGCTGAATGCCCGAAGTGCCCCCAAAGCTGCAATTAAAACTTTGCTTTCCGTGCGGGGGAAATCGAAACGAGCTGCCCGCCACCACTAGGTAAGTAAGTATGTTGGTAAGCTGAGAGCAGAAAGGATAGGAGGACGAGTTAGCATATAAAATATCCAGGGATGGGACGCCCGGCGCTGCTGGCTGACTGGTGGCAAATGTGGCGTCGGAAATGTGGATCGGAACTGAACCATATGTCTACATGGTCGTTTCTGCCGCAGTGGTTTTGTGGTTGCACGTTACTGGTCTATGGAACATTTGGTGCTTCCATCAGTATGGACCCAACTTTGACTCTGGGCCAACGATAATCGTACTGTGTACCTAATGTATGTGTGAATGTGTATGTGTGTAGAAATGTGCTCGTGCGTGTAAAAGACTCGTTTAATCCAAGTTATTGCGATAAGCCGTTTTACAAACAGCCAAACCATCACCATCATCATCCCCGAGGATCTTGCACTTGCTCCCCCACGTCCTTCTGCTTATGATACTTACTTGGGTTGGAGCGCTGCTGTTTGGGATAAGAAACAAACACTGTCCGTCCCCCATTTACTCCCACTTTTGCTTTTGCAATCAACCAACCACCATCATCCGTTGCCAACTTTACACGTTTTAAATGTTGGCTCGTTGGCTTTTGCCATTAGATTGATTGGATCAAGTGCATGTATCTCAACCTCATCCATTTAACTGCCGGAAAACACAACCAATAAGGGCACCGAAGCTGATGGGATGATTTCTCGGTATCTCAGGAGCTCCAAGGGTAGCAAGTTGACTTTTGACTCGACGACGACGTGGGAACAACATTCCCTTCATATATTATGTTCCCAAATGTCCCTTGTCATTTATGTTTTCATTACAAATATTCTTTGATGACGGCTTCGTGGTGTGATCAGTCGAAGACAACTCCCAAAAAAACCCTCCCAATGATAACGAACATTTTCAACATTATTTGAAAATTAAATCCTATCAATAATCTCATATGCTTTCTTCATTACTTCAAGTTATCAAAGGCATTTTAATTCATATGGCTGATTGATGTTCGAATTTAAATAATGTCTTTGGATTCTAGATTTATTTTAAATTTGATTTCTTAATTCAGATTCTGATTACTGTTTACGAATTCTTATTGAAAATTTGAAAAAAACAAAACAAATCGGAAGTAAGTAATATTATAATTATACCGCATTATACTTGCAATGTATCTAAATGAAATAAGCTTGTATTTAAACGATATAAGCTTCAAATTTAATGCGGCATGTTTTTGGGTGGACTGTTATAGAAATTGATATCCTTTTTCATCCTGTCTTTAGAGATCCTAACTTTTATTTATGGAATGAAAAGGCGAAACTACAACTGATGAATGATTTACGGATATCAATTCGCCAGTTCCAAGGAAATTTATACACTTGAATACTTTCACTCCTATTGCAATTTTTATCACCGATCTATAAATAGCGTCTATCAATACCTTGTGCCCAATACGCAGCGGAAATTCCAAATCGAATACGAGCCGTAGACTTTCGTTCACATTAGTCTGAGTCGATTTGGGATCGTTTTCGATTTTACCAAAACCATGAAATTTGAAATGACGAAAAAGCTGTCAAAGTTATAATGTTGTTAAATTGATTTTGAAAAGAATACTATTGTCATGAATCATTATGAATTAAGGGGGGGGGGGGGGGGTGTAGGGTCTAACACTTTCAAAAAATCGATTTTTTTATTTTTTTATTTTCTTATTGTAAAACATTTCAAGAATGTTGTGTCAAATTTTCAAGTCAATTGAAGCAAAACTGTAGAAATTATAGGCCTTTATCTCCTCCTATCTAATACTGCAAGAAAGCAAGAGCAGAAACTTCAAACGCGTTTTTCTCGAAAGCACATTTTTAAAGTCCGTGGACATCGTCATTTGAAAACTACTTATCCGATTCTTTTCAAATTTGGAACATATTTTCTACATATAAAATACCAGACCCCAACGTTTTTCTTTTTTGATTTTTTTCTTTGGGGAGATTTTACAGGTGAAAAATAGCGGATTTTTTCGTGAAAAATCGTAGTTTTTACTTCAAACAGCCACAAAAATTTCATAAAAAAAATTTTAAGTTAAATAAAAACGTTGGGGTCCAGAAAAACATCTATTAAAAATATTTTGCTCTGATTTTTTGACTTCAGATGATTCTGTGCTGAGATACAGTGTCCACCGCAAATCTTGTTTTCTAAAAGGCATCCTCGAAAGTGCTCCGTCACCGGCAAATTTTTCAATATTTTTCTACGAAAAAATTACTAAATGTTCTTTTAACAATGCTTTGTATAATGCAAAAAAATTGAATACATTTATTTGAACGATAGCTCTAGAAAAAAATCGTGAAAATGGTGTTTTTTATACCCGTTAGACCCTACCCCCCCCCTTAAGGAGCAATTGCATTTCTTTGACTAAAGCACACTCAAGCTCAATTGACTAAAAAAATCAAGCAGGGGGGGGGGGGGGGGTTGAGGATTAGGGGGAATTAACAAATTTGGCAACTTTGCTTTGGATATGGAAAAAGTAGTCCAAAGTAGACAAAAAAAAAGTGAGGTTATAAGTTAAGCTCAGTAGAGTTGCAGCGGCAAGGTGAGATGTCTAGTGATTTTAAAATTTCCTATGTTTCATATAAAGGGTGTCCACGATGAAATTGTCACACAAAAATTGATTCGCAAAATTCGAGTTTTCATCCGATTGCCATCAAATTTTCAGGGATTGAAAAATAACTTTAAACTTCATTTTACAATTTTATTTGTATTTTTTTTTTCAGTCCATAGGCAAATACCCGCACATTGGCCTTAAACCCGGCCATAGGATTCTGCACAACTTGTGAATCGACGGTTTTTTGCATGTAAACCCATACTTTCTTCAGTTCCCCGACTGTCTTCACTTCCTTAGGTCGTTTAAGAAGGTGCTGCTTCATAATCGCCAAGTACTTCTCGATGGGGTGGAGCTCCGGAGTGTTGGGAGGGTTCAACATTTTCGGCACGAAATTGAGCTTATTATCCGCATACTACTTCAGCCCGTCCTTGGAGTAGCCAAGAGAGGAAGCAGCCGCTTCTGGAGGCACTATTTAATGTACACCTGTCCGTTCATCGTGTCCTGAGTCACGAAAAGTGCACTCCGCTTCCCGCACGTGCAGATGGCTTGCCAAACCAGGAATTTATTCGCAAATTTGGACATCTTCTGAGTGTGGACATGCTCCGGAACGCTGAACTTATCCTTGGCCGTGAAGAACAGGTTGCCGGGGATCTGTTAAAGTCGGCCTTCACATATGTTTCGTCGTCCATGATGCAGCATTCGACTTTCGTCAGCATGTTGAGGTACAACTTCCTGGCACGGGTTTTGGCGGACTTGTTCTGCTTCTCGTCGCGATTAGAGGCCTTTTGTACCTTGAACGTTCGAAGCCCAGCCTTAGTTTTGGCCTCCTGGACAAAACTTCGGCTTAGGTTCAGCTTCTTGGCCACATCCCAAACGGAGGCCGTCGGGTTTCGGTTGAAGGCCCCAACAACGCGTTTGTGATTGTTGGTGTTTTACGGAATACTTTTTCCTTCATTTCTGAGCTTCGATTGGTGGTCAATCGTTCCTCGGACCGCTTAATCACTTGCGGTACTGTGGAATTCGCGATTCCCAACGTTGTAGCGATGGAACGATGCGAGAAATCCTTGTTTTCCTGATGAATACGCAAGATTTTATCACGCACGAGCTGTTCTTTTAACTCCATTTCCGCGAGTTTTGATCACAGGACTTTAAACCTTGCAGGATGTAAACAATGCACTATGAATTAAATTCACCAAAATTTTCATTGAATTCTACCCTCCGGTTAAAAAGTAAGAGCAATTTCATAGTGTGGCAATTTCATCGTGGACACCCTTTAACTGTGCTGGAATGATCCTACATAGATGCCGGAATACCTACCTGTTTGCCGCGATGTCAGTCAAAGAATTGAATTTCCTTGCCTACCTGAAGGCGTTTTACCTATAAGGACGTATAAAAGTTTATTTTGAAAAGCGAAATTTTCGACGGTTTTTTGCCAACGTATGGTTAGTTTTCAAAACTTCGATGAACATGTAATTAAAGATTTGATGATTCAATTATTACATTTCGTATAGTCATTGTTTTTTTCTAACCACCCTTTCCATATTGTGCGATCTGTCCACTTGTTTTGGCGTTCTATCCCGCGGTTAGTTTTCTGTCTGTTAAGGTTTTTACAAAAATGTAATCTAAATCGTGTTTTTATCATATTTTTTTCTTTATGATAATACGTAAATCTGATCCCTGCATCATCGTAAATTTTGAATTTTATTTTTAGATGATTGGTATCGCTGTGAATAGCAATTATGCGTCTTGTACAGTTTTTCTTCTAATTGCTAAACTCATCGAAAATTTCGCTTTTTAAAATAAACTTTTTGATATCCTTATAGGTAAAACGCCTTCAAGAAGGCAACAAATTCAATTTCTTGGCCGATATCACGGCAAATATGATGGTTGATGTGGTGGTGATTTTTTCGAATCCAATATTGATGCACCTTTTAAACTTGAAAAATGATAAATTTGTATTAATATTAATGCTATAATAAAATATTAAAAACTACGTTAACTTATTCGAATATAGAAAAACATTTATAGTTTTCGAAAGTGCATACGAGGGGATTCGAAAAAGTTTAAAATTACAAGTTTCAAACAGATTCGACTAATCCTCTGTTTCTAAGAATAATATTTATTCCAGTGAAATTTTCATCCAAGAATTGACAGAATAAATTATGTTCCACATTATAAATGAAGAAACCATCGTTCGAAGCCATAAGTTTGCATATTTTTGAAAAATAATGGCACGGGCCATCTTACCCCGGCTGGTGCGTCTTGTACAGGTTTCCCCTACCTGACAGCGTAGCGGGTTTAATTGAGCTGCCACAATTCCAAAGGGAACTGTGGAGGTTATCCTGGTTCGGTATGACTGACCGAGAAGACGCCCACTTACCTAGACCCAGAGATGGGTCATGAGCCAAAATTTGCGACTAGTGACCCATTATTTTCTTCACATGTCGTTAGTTTAAGATTTTTTTTCGAAACGAAAGCATGCTATGAATGATTGTTTTGGTAAAGAAAGATTTTTCCATTATGTCATTGATCAATGAGATCACCAATATTTCGATCATGACATGATGGTTTAAATCAGGCATGTCAAACTCGTTTAGGTGTGCGGGCCGCATTAAAAACTGTCTATGACGTAGAGGGCCGCAGCCAAAATCAGTTAAATCGGTACATTCAGCTTTAGATTTTTGGCAGTAATATTTTACATAAAAATCAGTGGTGTTTTTTTGTGACAATTTAAGACGGGGCTACGCGGGCCGCATTGACCAAGGCCGCGGGCCGCATGCGGCCCGCAAACCCCCAGTTTGACATGCCTGGTTTAAATGCTTTATGAGATAGATCACCAGTGCAGTTTTTGGTAACTTTGTTTGCCAAGCTAATTTTCGAGCCTGAGGCCGTCTCTGTCGAAGAACTGGGCGCTGTTTCGCTCGTATGATTTCTGCTGACGTATGAGAGAGGGAGGGCGAGTTCGGGTCAACTAGCGAAAGCGATCATAAACGAAGAAACCGTTTAACGGCAACCTGATAGCTGATGATTCTGACCGAGGGGTACGACACTTACAATCATCTGCAACACATCTTCCCTTTACACTAATGAAAGAAACAAAAAGACTTTTCATAGAAGCCCCCAGAATTCGGAGATTCGGATTTTTAGAATGAATAATAGATGTTATGGGTTTTCAGACGCAATTTATTAACCATGTAACATTCAAAGCTATTTAGTGATCGCTCCCTTCCTCTGACTGTTCATCCCAAAGGCGAATTCTTAGATCTGCGAACGTTTATTATCATGCTGTTCAGCTCAATTGACAAACACTTGGTCCCACAATCGAACTTCATCATCATCCCAAAGCACATTTCTCGGTTTCTGCTTCACGACTAAAACGTATTCGCTTAGAAAACCCGGCGTCTGTCTTTCTCTCGTAGTAGGTTAGTTTCCCGGAACATTTGTTTCCAGTTCTTCCGAGCTTCTTGTTAATGTCTCTGTAGAATTGTCTTCCCGATAAAGTTGACGTCAATGTCCCACTCTTTTGACCTGTGAAACGTGTCACGATAGATAATTACCAAGGTCGTCTGTTAGTATGAGCTTGCCTTTGTCTTTACTAACAACCGTATATCGAGTCGTTGAAAATCTTGCGTCCCTTTCGTTCTGGCCTGTGGCTGCATACCTTAAAAACAACATCGCCTTCTCAGATCGCTTGTTTTCCTCTAGACTAAGGTTACCATATCCCTCGACACCAATAAGAGTACATTGAGATCATTTATCCAAAAGTCAGGAGAAACGTTGAACAGTAGAACCCCGTTCAGCCGAACTCCAATTTTCTGAGCACCCGCGTTATCCCAGCCATCAGGTTGACCCAAAATCCTAATATTTACCGAGATTGGCGCCCGGATGGTATGCAAAAGGATGCACAGTAGAACCCCGTTTACCCGAGGTAATGATGGAGAGACCACCTCGGATTAAACGAATAAACGAACTACATTAACAAACCCAATCGTTTTGCTCCGTTATTGCATATCATTCAGGCGCATAGCTCGGTTCTCAAATACATGGATTTTATTATTCTATTTACCTGGCGTTTCTGGCAAGTTTAGATTTTAAACTTGCCAAAAATGTCTATTTAATAACGTTTTTGTTAATTAATTTAACCCTTTTTTTTTAATCATTCTTCCTCAAGATTTAACACTTTAAAAATATATCGCGATGATAAAACACGTTTTTACATGGATTTTGAATGATGGTATTATCTCGGATAAGCAGGGTTCTACTTTACATATTTCGTGCTCTCTGAGGCACCGAGATATTACAATTCAATCAAAAACTGTTAATGTCTTGGAAGTTATGTGACTTACATGACAGTTATAAATTTTCTTTTAAAATATTCTTGTCTTATACCTAAATTTTGTGCATACTGATTACTGCTTGCATACTCAAAGGCGCCTATCGCGCTCACTGTTTATAAATAACGACTAAAAATGCTTGATTATTAGAACAAAATATTAAAGTAATTTGTTGTAAGCTGTATTCTTTTCGTAGTTTTTGCATGAGATGTAAAACAACTTCATAAAATGGAAGAATTACGTCGGTTTTTTTCTAACAAATGTCTTTCAACAAAAAAAAATACATTTGGTAAAATTTCACAAAAAGAAGAGTACGCCCATTTTTCGATCGAAAAAGAGTACATGTACTCTTAAAAAAGTACGTATGAAAACACTACTCTAGACACTTTCGTATCAGTTTCGCAACCGTGTCGCGTTTATCAATCGCTTCGATGTCATGGTCGACCTTGGCGTATTGCAATAAGGGAAGACTTCAACGAATTTTACGCACAGACATCAACTCTTTGAGAGAGACGGCGGTGATTGAGTGTGCTGCTGAATTGTGAGCCTCAACTGCCAACTGGAGCTCGATCATTTAGGATGACTGATTGGAAGCCGCGACAATCATCGCTTTATTGATGAGCATCATACAGCTTTCAACCAGACCGTTTTGCTAAGGAAAAAGCGGAGTAGAAAATATGTTCCGAATACCTCTTTGGGAGCAATATACTTTGAATTCTTCACTACTAAACGGAGAACCGTTATCTGACTTGAACGACTGAGGAAAACCTTCTCTCGTGAATATTTCATTCAACACCCCTTTTACAGAATCGCAATTCGTCGATTTTACTGGTTTGCTATCATCTAACGGGACCTGTAGTCTACGATTACAAAAATATAGATACCCCCAAAAATTGCATACGGACCGTTAGTATTTCATCTTTCGCAATTTCTCTAGAGGTTTTCTTCTGTCAAAAACTCAGTAGCATTCGCTTCTATGTTAGCGATCTCCCATGGGCTATGATGATCATCGAATGGTACATCTTGACCTTTATATAGGCGAGAGGCTGGATCGGCGAGGTTTATGTTACCCTGCACAAATTCTATATCGTAACTATATGGGCTCAACCGTCAGGCCTGGTTGGTTAGCGTTCTTTTCGAGTTCTCCCGATGTCGATTCAAGATGAATGCTACCCCGGCCGCAACCATCTTCAATGTGAAATGTCGACCGAGTAAATAAAAGGAGAAATACTCCACAACCCAAACTGCTCCTTAAGCCTCACGTTGGTTCTGAGCGTACTTCTTTTCTGTAGGGGTAAGTCCTTTTGAAGCACGAACCTTTGTTCAACAGACTATAACTCGGTTATCTGAAGAGATATCTTCTAAGTTAGGGACAAAGTCGTGTAAAAGCAGTGCAGAGAAAAATGTTACACAGCAAAAAAAATCTAAAAGTATACGGAATCTAAGAAACGAGAGATCATTTTTTTCACAAGTGTAATAAAAAAAAGTTTTTTTTTTAACTCTCTAGAGCATTTTAGGCAGGTTTAAAAAAAGTGTAAAGTACAAATTAATTCCATAAAGTCTGATCTAGTAAAGAAACCTGCAATCACATCGAAAGCGCTGTAAAATTAGACGATACCACTGTTTTCTTTTAAATTGCAGCATAAAAAGTTAACTAAGTTTCACTCGAGGCTGTAGTTTGTTCTGCATCCTGCATCCTAGTGTCTTGTGATATAGCTCAGTTGGCAAGTCAGTTGCTTTCTAAGCCAATTTCCGTGAGTTCGAGCCCAAAACGACTATGATCGAAACAAAAACTGCAGACGCATCCGAAAAGTGGAGTTTCGCCAGGGTAAAGTCTGTTTCCGAAGCAGTAGCCCCAGCTTTCCCTTCATAAGAGTGCTAAAGATCACACTGTCGGCATGCGGAAGCAGGCTTTGCCGGCTCTACACCGACACCGGACGAGCAGAAGACGGTTGTGAAAGTGGTGGAATTGGCTGATTTCGCTGATAGCGGGGGCACAGATGATGGTGATCATTGAATGATGTAATGAAACAAGAAGAGGGCAAAAAACCGATCCCTATTTTCGGAAGTCGGCGGTGAAAATAATACATATTTTATCCTTTTTTTGTTTCACAAACATATGTTGAAAAAAAAAATTAGGTGTTTTTTTTAGTAAGACTCATAAAACCGTAAATCTCAATATTTATAAAAGATTACACTCTGTTGTGTTGTGAGCCAACTTGGTTGAATGATTCAACTGAATCAAAGCAATCGAAAGATTCCTTTTAATTCAACCACGGTAAATGAAAAGTTCATATACCTACTACCTTCTTCAGTGAGCGTTTTCGATCGAAAACGCTCACTGAAGAAGGTAGTAAGTTGCCATCTAAATACCGGTATATGAACTTTTCATTTACCGTGGTTGAATTAAAAGGAATCTTTCGATTGCTTTGATTCAAAAGATTACAAATATTTCCGAAAAAAAATCTAATTTTATATCATTGTGTATTTTTACACGGCAATAAGCAGTTCCATTTTCGTGCATAGCTCCCGATCTAAATTTAATTGCCTTAAAAATACATCATTTCGAATTACATCGAGATAGAATTTCTGATCAAAAAAGATTTTCCGTCTTCGTGTACCGTTTTTGCTCTAAATTTACAAGAGTTTCTCTTGCTGTGTATGGTCTTCGAAACAGTGGCTTAGCCGTAATTTGCTTTTGATCGTTGGAAAATAGCCAGAAAAATGATTAGATGGCTCAGTCCCAGAGATTAAAGAAAAGTGTTGTTCATTTTTCAGTACAAAATGTTAAATTTTCCATTATAAACCTTGAATCTAAAATCTACTCATGCAATCGTTACTTTTAAGTTCTGCAACAAAAAAGGCGAGTTTTGAATCAAATCGAAGTAAGAAGCTTCAAGGTTTGAGAAATCGAAAATCATCTTAAATCGACTCATTGCAGTTCATTCATTATCCTGGCCATTATATCATTCTCGGTTGAAAAACTTTCCTCTTTGCCAATGTTTAAAAAAAAGTATCACCTTTTCTAAATCTAGCAACCTAGAACCAAAGATTCGAATTGATCGGTTTCCGAATAACAACAAATCTAGGAAAATTTATGTTGGTCTTTAAATCGAAAAGTTTTCAGTTATTTTAAACAACATCGACCCATGTGTGTGTGTGGCAATGTACGTATGTATACGGATGTTTGTGTACTTAAGTGTGTAAGCGTCCGTGAACGATAATGGTCGACGTTTACAGCAATTTTCTGCCTCTCAGTTTTCAACGAGCATTACTTTTGGACGAATTCCCAAAACACATTTGGACAGTCGAATATCCAGTCGGTCGTCGGAATGGACTGAGTTTTCCATTAACAAGGATATTATTAGACAGTGGGGCAACCGGTATTCCCCCTGTCGAACACTATAAATTCGATAAAAAAACATACGAGGATAACCGGAAGATTGTGTTGGTTGGTTGCGAATGAGGGAACGGAGCTTGATGCTTTTCCAACTCTTAAATGATTACGACCGAATAAAACTCTCATCTAAAAATCCAACATACGATCATCATCAATAATTCAGGTAGAGTTGAAGTTTTATTAAGCTTTAAAATTGTTTTAATGTTCCTTTGCGGGATTCGTTGTTGTCAGCGGTTGGTTTTAGTGCACCCACATGGCATGATTTCTGAAACTCGGCCGACGTTAATAATGAATGAACAAGTTCGTTTGATTGAATTTGGGTTATTTGGGAAGAATGATAGCTTGCTGTTAAATTCCTTAAAAAAAAGTTTGATTGAATTATTCTGGGATCCTCATATCGCTTGAATATATTCTTGGGAAATCGAGTTAGATTATGGGCTGACTAAAATGTTTCCAATTTGGGAATGAGCGATTATTTTGAGAAACGTCTAAATGACATTCAAAAAATCAATAGTCAACAGCGTGGAACGAAAGGAAATGTAGAATTTAAATTAATTTGATTTCCTTAGAGCAGGGGTTTTCAGATCGTCTTCGCGCTTTTGAAAGTGCTCCGCGACGTACGCAACGAATATCATAAACCAACTTGGAAAAACTCTGATATTTTTTTTTATATTTCATTTTTATCGAAACATGGGAAAAAAAATCACAGGGCATATAGTACGAACGAATGAATTTTGTTTTTACGAAGGTTTTTTGAAACACGGGTTTTTCCGATTTTAACAGTAAGTAGGCGAGGAGTGTTTTGAAAAACCCAATCCAGACAAGTTTTTGTAAGTACACTAAATTGTAATATCTAATCCAACAATTGTACCACACACTAAACAACTTAAAAACCTTTATAGAATCCTTGATAAAGATGAAATAAATCACCGAAACGTCGGAAGTAAAAACAATATTCGTTTTCACTGCGTATTAGTCTGAAAAAGCCGATAAAATCTACCTACTATGATAAAAATATAATAAACTTTAAATTAACACCTTTTGAATCTTAAAATCACTCAACTTTTTTGCACTTACAAATTGTATCGCTGCGTGCTTCCGTTACGGCTGTCTTATTTAATTTGAATCCAAACTTTTGACAACTTCTAACACCTGGTGTCCAGCATTCTCGGCGTCTGTGTCGGCGTCGTCGTCGAAAGTTATAGTTGGAAATACTGCTGAAGTCGTTGCCAAGATCAAAGAAAAGACCGAAAGTTTCGGTAGTAGTCATTACATCCTTCGTTGACATGCACTCGCTATGAAGAAACTATCGTCCTCTTTGAAGGAATTCTTGGACAAAAGCACAAAAATTATCAACTTTATTAAGGCTCGACCGAAAAATTCAGGGTTGAAGGCGTTGTGCGAAGAGATGGTTAGCCAACATTCCACACTACTACTTCATACCGAAGATCGCTGGTTATCTCGTAGAAAAACCTTGTCTCGCCTGTTTGAGATAAGAATGACTTCAGGTAAAGGAATCCCAATCTTCGATTAAAACGGCAAAATCATTACTATCAAGAGAAAAATCAAATTTTAGGCAGAACCGCTCAAAAAGCGCAACCTGGACAGCTTTTCGAATTGAAGAAGCATTCAATCAGAAATAACCTTGTAGTTATCATCCGAAGATTTCCAAGAATTATGACAATCCCAACACTTTTCGTTGATACATTTATTTTTGTATAACTTGGTGTAAACTTAAACTAACAACGAGGAAGAATGACCTTAATGGGTTAAATTCCTATAAAAAAGGAAAAAAAAATAAACTAACAGGCCCACGTGTCTAATGAAGTCATTTACAATTACAATTACAATGTTTTGCCGCAGGATTTGTGGAACAGCTTCCAGCAAAATTCCCCGAATAATATCATAAAATAATAAATAGATCGAAGACTTTAAATGCATGGAACAGCCTATTTTTATTTCAAAGAAACCAGAATCATAAACATCGCAAGAATATGAATGCTTGATAGATATGACATCGGATTAAAAGCTTCAGAAAAGATTCGTATCCAAAAAGTCGTTGGAGGAGTATTGGTGTCAACTGAAAAATAAATTTTAATTTTTTTTCCCGATAAAGCAAAATTTATTCTTCTGCCATTTTCCACAACTTATCTATGTGAGTCTGGATTTCCCACATACACTGATAAATCATTTCACACATTTTACTTATTTTTCTCACACATTATCGGAAAAATATATGAAGCTGTCAAACTGGTTTGTGATTTTTACACACCATGCAGATTCAAAATTTACACATTATCCGAATCAGTCTGGATAAGAAAAAAGTGTGTGAAATCAAACTTGTTGTTTTTATCAATCAATTTTATGTCAGCCATGTAGAAACTACATCGAAGAATTAATACGGCTGAATCTTCGTAACGAATCGAATGTAAGTTGGTCATTATTTCAACTTTCAACCTCAATCTAGTAATTTATTATGTTTCTTTTTATTTCCAAAATGTGTGAAATTTCACACACTAATGTGTGAGATCATTTCAGTGTATATCGCAACGAAGATAAATTACCGATCCCGACAAAACGTGGAACCAGACGTCAGGCTACAACTGACACAAATTTAAGACTTCAAAGAGTAGCCATTAATTACTGATTCAATTGACTACGATGACAAGACACATCTCATTTAAACGATAAATACTGTCAAGTTTTCAAAACTCGGGTTTTTCGTTCTTTCAAAATGTTGGTGCTCTGCCAAAATTTTTTGTTTTGAAAAGTGCTCCGCCGAGCAAATGATCTGAAACCCCCTGCCTTAGAGCATCTTCAACGATACTGTGGTATGACTCCTGAGCCGTTGTCTGCGAGTTTGAGCCCAAGAGTAAACATCGGACAATGTTGTACAGGAAAAGTTTTTCAATAACTGTCCGCCAACTGAAAGGGCCGATGTATGTCAAAAGTTCTTAACAATTTTATTTACACGGACAATATAACATAACAAATGAAGAACGGGCAATTTAGATTTCTAGTGTACACTAGACTGCCCCAAATTTGTTTGGGAAATTCAAAACCCGTAAAATGTTATGTGCTGCAGGCTCAAATTGATCCTAGGCCTAGTGCAAGATCTCATACCAAATTTGGGCCAGATCAGATCACAGGATCTGATTCGATGTTCCGATTTCTTTTGAAAACGGGTTTTCTGAAAGCTCAAATTGTGAAAAATATTTTATCCGATGACTGCAAAACGATTCGAGATAAAATAAAAAAGTTATTAGGCTTCAAAAATGGGCTAACTTTTTAAGGGTGGTATTCATCATTGTTAATGAGTCGGGACGTTCGAACATTTTGACGCAGCATTAACCGTGATGAATACCACCCTTAAAAAATAGCCCATTTTTGAAACATAAAAACTTTTTTATTTTAACTCGAATCGTTTTGCAGTCTTGAGATAAAATATTTATCAAAATTTCAGCTTTGAGAAACCCCGTTTTCAAAAGAAATCGGTTGAAAGAAACCAAAGTTACTGATAAAAACTAGTTTTCCATGTTTCTCCCGAACAAAATGTCTCAAAATCCCATACAAACTTCAGGCTCGTTGAGCGAGCCCTTCCTGTGATCTGATCTGGCCCAAATTTGGTATGAGATCTTGTCGATTTGCTGTCTTCGGATAAAATATTTGTCTTAGTTTGGACTGTAAAAAAATCCATTTTCAAAAGAAATCGGCCGAAGGAAACCAAAGTTATTCATGAAAAACAGGATTTTCATGTTTCTCCCGAACAAAATGTCTCAAAATCGCATACAAACTTCAGGCTCGCTGAGCGACCCCTTCCCGTGATCCGATCTGGCCCAAATTTGGCATGAGATCTCGCACTAGGCCTAGGATTAATTTTAGTCTGCAGCACATAACTTTTTCAAAAGTCGTATCGTTTGGGGCACTCTAGTGTACACGGATGAGTAATATACGGTTCAATAGATCTCGACGACACAAAAAAAACTATGGGGTCTACCGTGGCACAAAAAAAAGTTATGGATTGAAGAAATTGTATTGTTTCGAAGTGTTCAGCTAGCGCGTCTGCTAGCGACTGATTTTCAAATTCCATGCAGACAGTTTTGGAAGTTAGCTTTGTACTGATTTTATACTGAAAACCACTTGCTTTGGTCAGCGTTTTGACTTAGTTCTGTGGGATATGACAAAAGGAATTATGTCAAATGTAAAGTCAAACAATGTAACTGGCATCACTATTTGCCAGCATTGTAAGATCTGTCACGATTGATATGTTTCTCGCTCTAATCCTCTCCTTCTCTCCAGTGGGTCTGGCTACAACAGGCCCCGTCACGTCAGTCTTCCAGTTGGTTCGTCCGTCGTGCGCCAGAACTGTCGCAGGCTTTCGCCAAGCAGCGAACGATCGAAGAGACCTTGATCGGCCAAGCGGGAATTCAGTTCGTCGGTTCTCCGCTAGACTCCGGAATGAGTCCCACAAGTCCCAGTCAAGATTTTCATCGACAGTTCGGATTTGTATGTGATTTGACAGTTGCTTCAATCCCTTGAATTCGATGTCCTCCTGGATTCCATTCCAGCGCCTCAAATCACGCCGCAAATAACGTTCTCATCTCTTGCAGCGTGTGCCCAATCCATCTCCACTTATGTTCTCGAATCTCGATTTCTAGCGTCCTAGTCCTGGCCCTTTTCCTAGGACCGTCCGGTATCTAGATGACGAAAACTGGAAGAAAATTTATCCTTTTATAACATGAAAATCGCTCAATAAATTTGTAGCAAAAAGCTTAGTTTAAGTGCCGATTAGAAGCCGCCGTTGTGCTGCAAGTTGTGGAACATTCATTTTCTGGTTGCATCACCTCGACCAGCTTTCTAAAATTTTTGGCCAGAAAGCTGCCCAACATCCATCTTCAAGTAGGTTTCGTCATCCATGAGGTGCATCCGTCGTACTTCGTTAGAACCTTGTTGTTTAACTTCCGGGCACGTCCTTTGGATACTACTTTCTGCTTCAATGTCCGGTTTGGTTGCTTACTGGCCCGATAACAACGTATTCCTTCGCGCAGACGAATCCTTCTGACATGGACGGTGCACCGGTCGGCATTGAATTTTTTGACGATGTCATAGTCCGACTTCCCTGGGTTTGCCTTGATCGTTCTTAACACCTGAGTTCCACTATAACGCTTGATATGAACCTGCTGAACGATAGTATGCATCTCACGGAAACGTTTGAGAACGCTGCACACGGTCGATTTGACCATTTTTAACGATTTCACATTTTTGAAACCGACCACGTCGAGTTTTGACGTGGGTGTCCAAAACTAATTTGTTCCAAATTTGATTGAGTTTGGTTGGGAAGAATGACCGAAGTGTTAAATTCCCGGAAAAAAAAACTTGAGTTTGAAACAAAGGCGTATAACGTTTGGAAATATTGAAATCGATAACTGTGCTTAAACAGCTATTCAGGCCACCGACCGGTGCGAGACGGAACGTTTTAGCGTGTTTACAAAAGGTGTTTTATATACACCATTTTCCGCTCTTAATAGATTTTATATGAAATTAGTGACTCGTATAACGTGGAAGCTTGGATAAGCGAGATTCTACTGTATTTCAAATCTTGAACATTATGTTTATTACTTGGACTCAAATTTTGTTGATTTGAAAAGTCGAAAACTTATCAAGTTTTCCAACGACAACGGAAATTGGATAACGAAGTGCTCATTACGTCTATTTATCAAAGGCGATGCTCATCTGTGAATGACTACAGTTGAATTTTAAAATTAATAAATTATTACTGTTGAAAAAACTCATTTACACTGTCACTAACCGGTGATAAGGAAGCACAAGTTTTTTTTTCCATTTCTCTCCCGTCAGGTAGTTAATATCCAGTCGCATTCATCTTGAGCGCCCTTGGGGACATGTTTCCAGAGAGTAGAGAGTAGAGGCACTCTAGCGTTTCGGCGCCATCTGACAAGTGCGAAACTTTGGCCACCCACTCCACTCTAGCCCGAAACTACTGCTTGAACGAAATTCGCACCCCCAAAAAAAGGATAACCTCTTACCGAACGATTCTCGCTCCCGCACCACCTATAGTTTTGAGTGCACTGGAATGGAAATTCCGAGAAAAAAAATTCATTATTGCAAAATGCACAAGTTATAACGAATTCCACAAAGTTTAATGAGGTGTGTATGGGGGTTTTTTTCGTTCTCCTGTTAACTCGCTTTTCAATAGCGCGGGGGCCTATTGTCAGAGGTTCCGTTTGCGTTGGCTCGCAGAGATTTTCCATATCCATGTAGAGTTGTAGAACTATTGTTCGAGATTTTTGCCGCTGGCTGCCGGGAAGAGGGAGTGGAAATTTCCTTCCCAATTCCAAAGTTTGCACAAAGAAGAAGGAGCAATCGTCCTCATCGTCGTCGTCGTCGCCTTGTTCGTTATCTCGATCGAAATAATGCCTTTCTTCCGGCTTCAAATACATTTGTGGAAAATGTGAAATCGAATAGTGCACGCGCAGATGTGTGTTTGTATGTGTGGTGTAATGCGTGTGCAATGGCAAAGGAAAGTTTTCAACATTGAATCAATGGATATGGGTGACTGGTTCGGTCTCATACAGAAGAAATAAGTATCCAGAGGCAGATCTATCGAATTCCAAATTGATTTAAAATCGAATGCCACTACTATAGAGGTGCTTGTGCTTGATGAGCCTTGGAGTTGTATCGACTAAATAGTTGACGATTGTTACCAACAAACGACTCCAATCGAAACCCTAAATCGCGATTCGAAGATATGGTCAGCGAAAACATTGTTTGGTCCAAAGAAACCAGTGCACAGTGGTCCAGAACAAACATTTATCGTGACAAAATTAATTACGCAAAATATGTACGTTTTAGACATATGATGTCTTCTGCAAAGTTGTTCATAATTATGAGGGCCGTATTTTGAAAGAAAATTTTATTTGGGCGTGTCATCCTCCTGGGAATTCGTAATGCTAATTTCTTTCAAAAGCTAGATAGAGCAAAAATATGTTCTACAATGTTGTAGATTTTAACTTAACAACGAACTTTGCTGAACACATGAAAGTCGTATGATGAAACGTTTTCATTTTATTATTTTTTTTAGATATGAATATTAGAGTGTAAATATTAGAGCGTGTTGAAAAAAACAGTATTTTGACCATAACTTTTTCTAGTGAAGTTGTACAGTGTTGATATATTCTAAACAATTGATCAGCATGATAATGCGCATGTTTTTCTTTAAGATTATAGTAAGCTATTGTTTCATCTGCAAAAGTTAGGAGCACAAATGTGTTCAAATTTGATCATTTTTGAGCTGCAATATCTCTGATTTGTGCAAAAGAATAAAAAAAACTAGTATGAAATTATTCTTTCATCAAACTCGTGGTACTGTGTAACATTTGTTGTTGTAAAATAATTGTCAAATTTATTTAATTGGAAAGGTTTGAAATCAAACTCCACGTCCATTTTCAATTGAAATGTTTTAAAGGGTGTCCAGAATGAAATTGCCACATTATGAAAATGCAATTAATACCTTTTAACCGTTTGGTAGAATTTAATGAAAATTTTGGTGGATTTAGTTCATAGTGCATTGTTTACATCCTGCAAGTTTAAAAGTCCTGCGTTTAAAACTCGCGGAAATGGAGTCGAAAGAACAGCTCGTACGTGATAAAATCTTGCGCATTCATTAAGAGAACAAGGATCTCTCGCATCGTTCCATCGCTAAAACGTTGGGAATCGCGGATTCTATGGTGTCGCGAGTGATCAAGCGGTTCGAGGAACGATTGACCAACCGATCGGAAGCCCAGAAATGAAGGCAAAAGTATCGCGTACAACACTAAAAATCACAACCGCGATGTTGGGGCCTTCAACCGAAACCCGAACGCCTCCGTTCAGGATGTGGCTAAGAAGTTGCACCAAAGCCGAAGTTTTGTCCAGAAGGCCAAAATTAAGGCTGGGTTTCGAACGTTCAAGGCACAAAAGGCGCCTAATCGGCCCCTTCTATTGAAAATTTGCAGATCTCAACTAACTGTTTTGATTTATTTTTAATCATTATCTAGAAAAAGTCAATTTTTCCAAAGGCATACGTTAGATCACAAAAATCGTCAATGTTTCAATTATTGGACGTCCAATAATGCAGTGCTCTTTACCCTAAGTAACGCATGTTAATATTATTGAACAGAGATTGGAGAGATAAACAAACTTTTTGTTGGTTGATAGTCCAATTGAAATTACTCCTTCAAATAGTAAAGGAGACAGAGCATACTTCATCCATGGTGATACTTGATTCCTTTGCTATATCTCGTAATCATGTTTGTACATACGTTTTTTTACAAGTTTAATAAAAAAATCATATGATGCGGCACAAATTAACAACATAGAGAAATATTCGCTCAGGAAAAGTGACGACAATGACAGTTGTATTGAAACTTTTATCTCAACAAACATCCAAAGTATTAATGGTCGCCCACGTTTTCTTATGGCTCATGATACCCCACTCTCCCCTAATGGTAAATAGATATGTAGGTATGTTCTTATAAATGAAAGTTCTGATTGATTATTATGTGCTAACAATAAATTTTTTTTTTTGCGTTTGTCATCATGGCCAATTTGTCGTCAGTAGATTAACAATTGTGTTCAATCTTCTTATGCCACACCAAAGATTAAGTTCGCAAATGAGGTTATAAGTGAACACCGTTTTTAAAGACATTTGTCTGATTTGCTCACTGTGCGTTGATCTCATCGAATTTTAGTCATCCTAGATTCATCTCTGGCTAATCCCACAAAACGGCAGTTGAAAGATTTCCTTAAGCGATATTGCTGCTGGGAAAAATCAGCGGATAGTTTATCGCTTTACCGACGACTGAAATCCTTTAGGAGAGTTATAAAGCATTCTGAGCAAGGTTTTTCCGTTTTATTCGAATGAGAACCGCTCGAAATCTGCTTGGAAAAATTTTTTGATACATATTCACATCGATTCTGCAAAAAATTTATTCAAACAACAACAAAAAACAGTTGTTTTTCGCATCCTCTGAAACCAGTTCTCCTAATTTACCATGAAATATTTAACTTTAGTAACAAACATTTGAATCATGTCTTTTGAGTTTTGGTGAAAGAAACTCTGAATTAAAAATCCAAACCCTCTACACTGACTACCATTTCTGTCAGCTAGTGGGTGCGAGAATTGCATTGTGAATTGTAAAATTTATATATTCTGCTGTTCAACGAATTCCATTATAGAGCTGGCAATTGCGGATTACATCTTTGCGGAGAAACTTCAGATTTTGGTTTTCACCGATTTCAGAGCTCGAGGCGGCAAGGAATCAAACCCAGACTTTTGCTTTCGCTCTACACCAGTCGGTCCTCCTCCGAGGGCTGAGAAACTTTTGAATTATGATAATGGGATATTTTGCTCATTGAAGTCAAACTCCCTGGTGCGGTAACGATGACATTGTAATGGAAAATCTGCAAATTACATTCGTACATCCTTATCGGGACCGGGAAGTGAATATTCGGCGACAACACACGAATTAGCTACGAGGCATTTCCGGGGTATCGTCAGGTGTTGGTCTGATCGGGTGCGACAGTTGGAAATTGAATTTTCACATTTGATTACACTCATTTTTAAGAGTTCCGATAACTTCTGCGATTATATTTAACCACGTTTGGATAAGATTTAAGATCTTAATGTCTATTCGTTCTTGAAGATTTGTTAAAGTGCAAAGTAGTAGTGGTGATCTAGTATCAACCCAATAATTAATTTTTTAATACAGGTCGGACTCGGACTCTATTCTACGTTCACCCCATTTTTTTCGGAACGGATAAAAAGGCGGATTGTGAAAAGGGTATAAAATGCTTTTTAAAAGTACAACTACAGCACCGTTCATAATCCCATTTAATTTGGATGCATGGGCACTGGAACTTCAACTTTGAATATTTATGAAGCTTTACTCAGATAATATTTTTCGTTCGTGTTTTCTTTTTTTTTTTTTGTGATGGTCCCACAGGCCCATTTGGGTCCTTCCTCCACCCCATACGCTTCTTTAGAAGTGGGAGGGACTATTTATCCTCTGGATAATTATGTTTACATTATTCGATCAATTTCTGTACGACTTGTTTGTCTTACTCCCGCGTATGTCCATCACCGTACATTTTATTTTTATCTGATACTTCTTCAGATCTTCATCACATCCATATGATCCTTTTTAGGATTGGTCATTGTTTCAGGTTGACTGTTTAACATATTGTATTGTCAGTTTCTTAAAGACATTTAGGTTCGAACTGTCTTTGATGTTCAGTGGCAGGTTATTATACATCTTCAGTCCGTTGTAGAAAACAGAACGTTTGGTCATCTCTTTTTTCGTGTTTGGTAATCTAAAATCTTGAGCTCTTCTTGTATTGTATCTGTGTATATCGATACCATACTGCAGACCGTCCAATAAATAAGATGGTAACATTCCTTTCTTCATTTTGTGTATGAAAATCAAACTGTTGTACGCAATTCTCTGCTTAACTGTCAACCATTGCAGCATATCAAGCATAAGAGCACTTGGAGTATATCGATTGCATCGTAACACTACTCGCATTATCTTGTTTTGTATTCTCTGCAGCCTTTTCGTTTGTGTATCTGATGCATGAAGCAATATGGTAGCGCAATAGTCGAAATGCGGCATAATAACAGATTTTACGTAGATTATTTTTGACCAGAAAGTCATATATCTGCTTATCCGACAAAGTATTCCATATTTCATGGCAATCTTCTTGACAGTGTAGTCGATATGAGCTACGAAATTCAGCTTTTCATCTATTTGTACTCCTAAGTATTTGACTTGGCGTACTCTTTCGATTGCACATCCATCGATAATCAGATTAGAACTAGCTTCAGCCTTGCGATTTCCGATAACCATCCAGTTGGTTTTAGTAAGATTCAGACACAACTTTCTGTATTTCAAAAAATTAGCAATATTCTTTAAATCCGCATTAGCTTCTTGTATAACGAGTTCTAAATCATTACCGCTCCAGTAGGAGACTGAGTCATCCGCAAATAGTTTGAGACGACCGTACTGTAAACATTTTTTCATGTCATTGATGTACAAGATAAATAACAGGGGACCCAACACACTACCTTGGGGGACACCTAAATTATTTTCTCTATATCGTGAATAAGATGATCCATACTTTGTTCTTTGCATTCTGTTCTCTAAATAGTTCTTAAACCAGTTAAGAACATTACCATCGATACCAACTCTTACCAACACATCCATTAAAAGCAATCGATCAATAGTCTCAAATGCTCTCTTAAAATTAAGAAACACGGCAACAGTGTAGGTACCATTTTCGATGTTGATCTTCCAATTACGAAGTAATAAATTCACTGCAGATTCTGTTGAGTGTTGCTTCCTGAATCCAGACTGTTCGGCGATAAGTATATCTTCGGACTCAATGAATCGCAAAAACTGCCTTTTAACTGCTAACTCTAGCACCTTTTCTTGGATTTCCAACATGTTTATAGGGCGATAAAGTGATGCCTCTCGCGCATTCTTCTCTTTTTCAATAGGAACAACTGTTGAATATTTCCACGTATCTGGAACAATCCCTGATCGAAGACTTGTGTTTATAACATCTCGTAACGGATTTGCTAGTAAAGACAAAGAATCTTTGAAGACTCTCAAAGAGACATTTTCAATACCCGCAGTGGGTTTCATATTGTTAACGATTTCATCAAACTCTTGACTACTTATTGCTTCAAATGTGCGAAATTTTCCGCCGGTATAAATAATCTGCTCAATGCAATTATTGGAACTTGCCGGAATACTATCATGAATTTGCATGACACTATCTATGAAAAAGTCATTGAATTCTTCAAACGAACAGATGTACAAGCTAAGCCTTGGAACGTGTGTAAAATCTCAACGACCACCGTTTTGAATCAATTTTATGTTTATGGTTGAGCCACTCGATGTCACCAAGGATTGTAACCCCGGCAAGCTAGCTCAGTAGCAAGAAACTCCTCGAGCAGGGTCTCAGTGTCGGCTTACTACTGGGTAATCGGAGGACCTACGCGAACAAACTTTACACAAAATACTACCACAATTCTTTCACAATAATTACAACAATTAATTTTGAACAAGGGAAAAACGAATTTATTGAAACAGAACTTTGATTTAAAAAGAATTTTTAAACTAGTACTTGTTTTTATTTAAGACTTTGAGTGAGTGTTGTGTGGCTGTGGGTGTGGTATTAAGTTGATGGGACGTACCGGTACGATTTCTGCTGCTGTTTCTGCTGTTGCCGCTGCTGCTGAAGTTGCCTGGTTCCCCTTACTCGCTCTAGCCGGCGCTTTGTTTTTGGCTCGATTGACGTTGTAGGTTCTTCCTCCCAGGGGGGAGTAAAGACAGTTGGTCCACAGATTACTTTGGATTCTGGGACACGTGGCTAGGCAGTAGACTGGCCCAAATTTGTATGGGATGATTTTTTCAACATTTTTTTCGACGCGGCACCCCCTAGGTTGGTGCATTTATGTGAAAAAATGATTTTCTGAAAGTTTCAGGTCATTTGGAAGAAGCACGAGCTGGCGCAAAGGACTTGAAATTTGTATGGAGATTTTCGGCAAAATGTATGAAAAATAGATATACTTTCACTCGTTGTGTTCTAAAGTTTTTTTCCAGTATGCTAGAAAGCTCAGAATTTCAGGAATTGTAGTTCAAACAATGACAAACAAGTTTGTAGAAGATTGTGACGCGATACGAGTTGACTGTGATGAGTTATCCGCAATTGAATGTGTGATTTTTTTTTCGCATTTCATTGATATATCGAGAATAGTGTGTGGGCTAATAATCGCACTAACTTGATCGCGTCGTCGAACAATGCAGCAGTTTATAGTTTTTCAAACCTTTCTTGAATTTTTTGCAAAGATATTTATTATACAATAAGCTACAACTTTGCCGAAGACACAAACTTTCTATCTGTAATTCTCATAGTGTGACAATGCGATCAAGTTAGTATTATTAATCCACCTATGCACCGTTCACAATATATCGATAAAATGAGAAAAAAAAATCACACATTCAATTGCGTATAACTCATCACAGTCAACTCGTATTAGGTCACAATCTTCTACAAACTTGTTTGTCATTGTTTGATCTACAATTCCTGAAATTCTGAGCTTTCTAGCATACTGAAAACATATTTTAGAATACAAAGAGTTAAAGTATGTCGATTTTTCATACATTTTGCCGAAAATCTCCATACAAATTTCAAGTCCTTTGCGCCAGCTCGTGCTTCTTCCAAATGATCTGAAACTTTCAGAAAGTCATTTTTTCACCTTAATGCACCAACCTAGGGGGTGCCGCGTGGAATATAAGGATGTTTTTTGTTATGGGCCAGTCTACTAGGCAGTCTATCTTCGAGTTAGCCTCCTGACTCGAAATGATTTTAGAGCTGAGTCAGGAGAATTACAGGCGTCTCCTCTCGTTGACGCGATCGGTTCGGCCAAGGAACTGGCCAGAGTGACCGAACCGAGATAGGCCTCCTTTGCGGTTAGGGCTCAGCCCGAGGTATGTTCTCCTTAACAATTATGGCCCTCGGGCCAGAGAACTTCTAGGTCCTTATACGGTTAGACGTAGCAGATCTTAGACCTGCTAGGCCGACGCGTGTGCAGTCGTTGGACACTTCCAAGGAACCAACTGATAGGGTAAAAACAGCGGAATCGGGCCAGAGAACTTCTAGGTCCTTCTACGGTTAGACGAAGCAGATCTTAGACCTGCTAGGCCGACGCGTGTGCAGTCGTTGGACACTTCCAAGGAACCAACTGATAGGGTAAAAATAGCGGAATTACCCTACCAAGCCACTTCACAAACTACGTTTTAAAAATAAAGTTTTTCTCCGATGATGTTGAGCACACGCACGCCTGAACTCGAATAACCCTCTCCTTCCGGATGTGGGTCTTTGCCGCCTTTTTCTTATATGCTTGGGCGAGGCGAATTATTCCAGGCGAGGCGAAATGTTCCAGGGAAAGGCGAGGCGAAACATCCATGTTCGCCTTCCACGACGACGAAGCGAACACCCACTTGCATCAACCTGTTCATACCATCCCTCACAAAAGTGTTATACACAATTTATAAACATAATTAAAATTACAAAATTTACGATCAACAAAAAAAAACTAAAATGTAAAAATAAATTAAGAACCGTGACAGCATACAAATAAATTAAAACAAATTGCACCCGTTAAAAAAATCGAAGATGCTTTGTAACAGAACGGTTATCTACAGGATACTGGAGAGAATTGTCAAGAAGAATGTTGTAAACAAAACAAAATAACAAACTGTCCGCGTCGGTTGGGAAAAAATAACATACTGATCCGTTTAATTCTGTTTCCGGACATTTGTTGCTTATGGTTCTTGTGGTGGGTCAACGACAAAATGGTAGACAAATCGACACCGGATGCGTATAGGTAAGGATCGATCTTAAGGTGTACGGATTTTCCGATTTGCAAATTGAAAAAAATATTTGATTGTTTTCTACCAGGTTGCAATTGCCGGCGAAGACGACGGGTTTTTTTTTGCAACAGTACGGAAATGAAGAGCAACCACAATCCGGCACACATCCCTGTGCATTCGTTGATGAACGTGGCTTTTTTTTGTTACGTTTATAGTAGTTTAAACATCTTTATGTCATTCGCGACTTATATCAACAATGCAGTTGGCGGACAACAGTCGTTGAAAAACTTATCCGGTACAACTGTGATCTTGCTCTTGTGCTATGTTACTCTTGGGCTCGAACTTGGGCTCGAACATCGGCTCAGGGAGCAACTGATTTGCTCGCGGGAGGGCGCGTTCCCAGGATCGAAACATCCGTTTTACGAAAAGTTTGAAATAAAGTATCAAAAAACAATGTGAAAAATCAATGAAAAGATAAATTAGGCGTCGTACACAAATTACGTAACGCATGTAAGGGGGGGAGGGGGGTTGAGTCTGCGTTACTTGATGTTACATAGGGGGGAGGGGGGGTACTTGGTTCAGTTACGTAACAAATAATTGGGAAAAAACATAAAGAAAAGAATTGTAATTTTTTATTTTAGGCGAGCAAATCTACGCATCCCTAGTTCGAAAGCGTCATTAGTGGTTAAGTAGGTGCGTTCAGGGAAATACTGTTCATCAACAGCTTTTTCCCATGGACTGGATTTCAACAGGGCGTGTGAACTACCAGAGTTCGATGAGATCATGCGTTATCAAGGAGAGATCAAGCCCATTGTTATTATTACCCTTGACGGGGGCTCAGATGAGAACCCCCGTTACTTTGTGTACTTTTACTTTTAATTGCAAAATTGAATATGGTGGGAGGGGGGGATTTAGCGTTACGTAACTATAGAAAGGGGGTCCTATCAAACGTTACTTATTGTTACATAGGGGGGAGAGGAGGTCAAAGTTCTAGCTTTTTTGCGTTACGTAATTTGTGTACGACGCCTTAATCGTGTAGTCTAATTCTAGTTAATAATCAAACATTCCCTCCTAATTTGCATAAAAAACAATGAACTTTTGAGATTCAAATAATGCGCGGTCTTATTCCCGGTTTTTTTTATAACAATTTGAGTAAAAATTGCGGCAGCTAACTTTTCCTCTCATTTGCTAAAATTTTAGTTTAAAAAAATTGATAAATTAGTTACTGAGTTTCTAACTGTTCAAATTTGAACAAAATTTTGCTTAAATGCAGCTTCGGAAATTTCGTGTGTATGCTACGTTTTCACGAAATCATTAAATAATAAAATCTGAGGGCCAATTGTTGCTCCATTTTTTATGAGAATCGAAAATGTTAAAAAATGCTAGTCTTAGATGTAAGAACCTAGGGGAGATAAGGGCATAATGGCCACCTTAAGGAAAACGCTTATTTAACAATAGAAAACGGCTGTAATACGTGAACTATATCATTGTTTCGTGTTCAGACACTGAAATAGTCTATTTCCTAATCGGCTGAAACTTTTAAAAAGTAGGATAAAAACGTTTTAAAAGGCATTTTAATTTTTTTTTTTGCTGAAAGCTGAAAACCTGTCACTGTAGGAGCATTATGAGAACCCCCTGGGGCAGTATAAGCATCATTAATCGGGGGACGATGAGCGTTTTCCGCCAGGGAATCTAGCAGCGAATTCAACTCGATGAATTCAACTGAATAATTGAGCTACAGCTTGACTTGTTTCATCTGACGATGAGCGCGCTCGCTATCCCGGTACACTATCATGCGTTAAACAGGGAAAGCAATAGCCTTTACTCCAATTTCACTCCGTTTAGCTGTCATTCTTATGGAAATCTGTGTAAGAGTAAAGAGCAAGCTTTACACTCAGGCTAAGCCCGATTGGGAAGATGTCGAAAAGATAATCAGAAGCCAAATCGTCAGATGTAAACTAGTCAAGCAGTAGTTCTATAATTCAGTTGACTACATCGAGTTGAAAACGCTTATCGTGCCCCTATTGATAGTGCTCTGTTCACCCCGAGTCAACAAATTTAAGTAAAAACGCGTTTTTAAATTGAATCAAGTGAAAAATAAAAAATTAAATGATGGGGATAATTGAGAAACAATGTGTACATAATGTTGCAAGATTATTTAAATGTCATCAAAGCTTATTTCGCGGTGCTCAAAAATTATAATATTTTCGTCACTTGAGTTCCTGGCTGGTATTTTTTAGTATTTCTGTAAAGATGATAAGAAGATTTCTTTTTTGGTGAATAATGAATACTATAGGAAGTACCAAATAAATCCTCATGGAAATTTATTTCAAGAAATACTTACTTTTGAAGAAAAGAGGAGTGCTTATTATGCCTCGGGTGCTTGTTATGCCCTTATCTCCCCTACATCATTAACATTTTTTAATCATTAGATGGTAACAAGATAACATAATTAAAAAATTTTCAAGGAAAAAAAATAGCATATCTGAAAAATTGCCACATTATACAGTGAGCGAAATAAGAATAGCACCACTATGTGTTTTGCTTGTTAAAATATGAATACTCGAAAAATACGAAAATTTTCATCCACAGTTTGTTCTGAATTACTTAACGGATAAATCAAGCATAAGTTTACTTTTTTTGGACGTAGCAATTGGCGTTGAGGACCAAAAATGTGAAAAAAGGGTGCGAAATAAGAATAGCATCACTTAAGTTTTTCAACAAAATCAAGATTATTTGTCAAAATTTACTATGTTAAAGTGAATAATATAGCTCCTACAAAATTATTTGAATAGATAACTGCATTTTAAGGAGTTTTCCAGAATTCCAAAGGTTTTTGAAAGTATTAAAAGAGGGTTTTAAGAGATGCTTCTCTAGCGTTAAGGAATTTTATATATGAGCCTTAAAACTTTATCAAACTGCTTGATTTCTTCATTAACATTCATAAGTATGATGCAAAATGATGAAACATAGATTTGAGGCTGAGTTTGAATCCAAAAAGCAGGTTGGAATTCAAATATACTAAATTTTTTTAAAGTCATTCACTATTTCTCTAGTTTTAAGTCATAGATGGCAGCACTATCTTGCCATTTAACCAAATTCATGCCTATTTTCGACTATCCGGGATTAATTAGGGAGTGCTGGATTATTTTGATCAAGAAATAAATACATGTACCGTGTGCATGCTTTGAAAATTCTAAGATCACTAATCCAAAAAAAAAAATGAATTGTATCAAGGTCACTAAAAGTGAATTTTTGGACCGATTATCAGAATAAAGTTATACTTTGCGATGGAGCTTGATGGAGCAGTAGGCTTTAATCTAGCAACTAAATTCGACTATGCACTGAATTTTGAGTATGTTAACGCAAAATTAATGCAATAAAACTATAGGGTAAATGATCTTGAGCGGAACTAATTGGCTCAATTTGACGTAACTCGGAACAGTTGACCAAGCGATATGGATAGGGGTTATATCCGAACGAACTTTTTTTTTCAGTTCAGCAGATAGATCTCGGTTTCTGCTTTCTAATGATGATTTGTAGAATATTCTAGAGTAAACCCTGATAACTTTAGAGCTGAAGAAAGAATTCTGATCTTGAGCGGAACTAAAATATGTACTGTCAACATCTTCAATTGCTTTCATTCCGAATCTTTGTGTAGCTGCGAAAACTTCAACAAAATTTCATCTTTAAAGATTTTAAAGTTCAAAAATTGATGTTTTTACGTAAATCACAAAAACTTAGCCTTCCAAAGTTGTTATCTGTTCAAATTTGTTTCTCACTTTAAAACAGATATTCAATTTTCATTTTGATTCACTGTATCATATTTTAAAGGAATAGATTCTCTAGACTCAAATTTTTGTTATCTCAAAAATTAGATTCGTTCGTATATTTGAGTGATTATTTGAATGTGCGTGTTTAGGGTCATATTGCTCCGAACAACTTTTGAAAGTTACGACAATGTCAGTAGGTAATACAAAAGAAGATGCCTTAAATTACAGATTTTGCAAATAAAACTGTACATTGCTCTAAATGAAAGTGTTTTGAGAAAAAAATTCTGATTTTTTGTACTTTTATCCCAAAATTCAGAGATGGATTTCTGTGATGCTAATTCCTTTAATTTCATTGAAAATTTATGATAAATTGCTTCTTTTTCTATATTCTAGTTGGGAAAAATCAGTTAACATTGAAATTCTTACCAAACTTTTCTGATTCAAAGTAAGAAACCTAAATTTAATATTGACCAAAAATTATAATTTTGGAAATATATTCTAAATTCAAAAATTCTGTCAAATCTGTGAATATTTCAAATTTCTGTGTTCGGTGGCCAGATTTAGTGATAGAAATTTGCTCAAAATTCTGTGAAATTACAGATTTTTCTTTGATTTCAGCATTCTTGCTCTATACAACTTATTCATAGAATAAAGTTAATTATAAATTCCAGTTTCTTATGAATCACAATAGAATTAATTTATATTTAAAAAATATGGAAACATGAAGCATTTAGCTCGATAGATAAAACACTTATTTCCCAAACCGATTTCCAGGAGTCCTGTAGAGATCCGATTTATTGGATCACAACGAAATTTACCTCGTCCCAAAATTTACACGACATTTTCCACGTCTACCTTCCGCGTCGGTGTCAATAAAACTCCCCCTCCCACACGCTCGGTCATAACTACTCGTTCTCCTCTCGCGTAACATGTCGCATGGGCTCATATTCTAATTGCGAGTAACACTAGGTTTGGGCGCGCCTCTACATCCCCCCTAAAACATCCTGATCTAATGTGGCCCGTAGGTTTAGAACCATGCAGGTTACTTAGGCATCTGCTTTATTTCAGGTTTTACTTTTGTCTATTGACTAGACCAGCTACTCGATCATCGGTTTTCGCAACAGTTATCTTCATAATTGTCTCAATTAGTTAGAATTCTTAAGTCGAAGAATATTTCTTCTGTACTTAACAACGACTCAATACGGCTTAGTAATTAAGGCATATTTACGAGAAGACTAAAACTTCTCGCGGGGCTCCTTTATGTCCATGAACACAGTCCCTATAACCTTCATATGTACAGATGTATTCTATCTGTATTTCTAGGCTGTGATCACTGATATCAGAATCGTATTCAATCCACATTTGCACAGTGTTACTAATTGTTCCATGATACCTATATGTATATTTATTTTATCATTTTTCTTACCAACCGTTCAATCTAGTAGTACTTCTCTGCACCATGTTACACACTCCTGCTTAGCGCTGCTTGTCTACTGTAAGCTTTCTCCCCTATATCCTTTAAACAACATGGTTCCCAGCAAATTCACTGTTCATATGACACATCATTGTCAATAGGAACCTCCTGAGATTATAGAACCTCTTAATATTTCCTCTGTTCGACTCGCGTTTACTTTACCAGGTCACAATTGCATTGTAATGTATTTTATCCAGATCTCGCTAAATCTTTGTAATGGATTCTAAAATCTGTTTGTTTCTTCGTTGCAAAAAACTTGACCAATATCTTTCTTTTCCCCTTTTTTTTTAAAACTCTACCGTTGCCAATATCTATCAGATACCCTTCAGAACTTTAATGGTCATTAATATCACACAGCCTTCAAATGCAACCCCAATACACCTCGATAGCGAAAGTGTTCGATTGAAACGTATACTTCTTTTGAAAAATACACTTCGTTTCACTCGTGTACCCACTCCGCCACAGCCTGCTGACAATTACTGTGGACATCAGTATGTTATTTACTTCGCAGTAATGTAAACTGCTTATAAGTACATTTTCTGTCTCATTAATACGAACGTGAATGCAAAAAAACCTACCGGACACAAATATGAGATGAACTTCGGACTATGATAATTCAAAATGTGCTATCAACACCACCAAAATTACTCAAAAATTATTAAAGAGTTTTAATGTTAGTCTAACAACCGCTGCCTGCGGGCTTTTCCACCTTCATTGCTTTAAATATCCTTTTTTTTCGCGCAACATTAGGAATAATATGTCAAGACTCTTTTCCAATAAAAATTTAATTGATACCTCGGTAGTTCATTAGAATATTCATTACTCTTTGATATAACAACATTTGAAATTTATTCGAAGTATTATTAAACTGTTCCTAAACTATAATATTCTTGTTACTTTGTGAATTTGCATAGTTCTTCGTTTATATAAAAGATGGCTTATCAAAATCATCAAAGTTTCTCAGATCAATGCACACATCTCAGTGATAAATAAAGGTTCAACAAAACTGAATGTTCTTGGCTCTTCGAAGCCTGATGGTTTTTTTTTTGTTTTAATCAACACTCAAGTCTCTCGAACTCTCGCTCCCCAGAATCGCAGAATCGAATTCAAATATGCAGAACCGGACTCCTCAACACACTCTATACCATTCCTCCTCAGAGGGGTCAGTTTCTTCTTTTTTTTTCCTCTTCGGAGAAACCCCAACCATCTTCTCACGGACGTGCTTATTCTTTTCTCTTCAGAGTCAAAGAATTTCTCCTAAGCATAAAAAGGACATTGCTCTCAGAGCTATCCGGACTCCTCAGAGTCCCAATATACCGTACCATTATGTTTGTACCATTCCAATCGAGTTCCTCAGAACTATCGACACATGATAAGTACTCGACTCCTCAAAGTCAATATAGGAATCGAAACGTGTTCTTCAGAACCATCTGCATCAAAATCATCATCTGATCATCATGACTTCCCAATCAAAACACTAATTTTTCTTCAGAAAAAAACTTCTTATTGTTCCTCGAAACAATTTCTAATTGTTCCTCAGAACAATTCCCTTATTGTTCCTCAGAACAAATATCTTATTGTTCCTCAGAACCATTCTTTCATTGTTCCTTATAACGAATTTCTCATTGTTCCTGAACAAATCTCTTGTTGTTCCTCAGAACAATTCCTTATTGTTCCTCAGAACAATTAACTCATTGTTCCTCAGAACAAATAACTCATTGTTCCTCAGAACAAATAACTGATTGTTCCTCAGAACAAATAACTCATTGCTCCTCAGAACAATTAACTCATTGTTCCTCAGAACAAATAACTCATTGTTCCTCAGAACAAATAACTGATTGTTCCTCAGAACAAATAACTAATTGTTCCTCAGAACAATTAACTGATTGTTCCTCAGAACAAATAACTCATTGTTCTTCAGAACAAATAACTCATTGTTCCTCAGAACAAATAACACATTGTTCCTCAGAACAATGAACTCATTGTTCCTCAGAACAAATAACTCAATGTTCCTCAGAACAAATAACTGATTGTTCCTCAGAACAAATAACTCATTGTTCCTCAGAACAAATAACTCATTGCTCCTCAGAACAATTAACTCAATGTTCCTCAGAACAAATCAATTGTGGTGTGTTCCTCAGAACAATCACTATTTGAACTATTCCTGAGAAATATTCACTTGTTGTTCCGAAGAACAAATCACTGATCATGCCTCCATTCAACCAATCCGATTCGTTCTTCAAACCACATCGCTACTTCTTCGAATGGATTACAAACTATTCTTCGGAAACTTAAAACAAAAAGCATATCTTCCTCTCTCAACAACAAAAAGTGGAAGAGGTAGTAATTAAGCTACGACCGCTAAACGTAGAATTACGCAATTCTTTTCTTCAATAAAAGAGCTTATGGTGTTTTTTTCCGAAATGACCAACATTTGACATTGTAAAAATGGCAATATATGACTGACAAATTTCAACCATATAACAGAATTTAACCATGTGACATAAACTTATCACCAGGAATAATCTGAGCAAGCAGTCCATGTGACATAATCGTAACATGCAACATAATCAGACCATGTAACATAAACCGACCAAGTGACATAATTCAACCATGCAAATAAATCGCCCATCTGACATAATCCGACCATACAACATAATCGGACCATGTAACACAATCTGAATATGCAATATAATCTCGACCATGTGACAATCCGACCATGTGACACAATCCGACCATGCAACATAATCGACCATGTGACAATCCGACCATGCGATACAATCGACCATGTGACATAATCCGATCATGCAACATAATCGGATCATACACCATGGATGATCGGACCATGTGAACTAATCCGTCCATACAACATAATCCGACCATATGACATAATCGACCATGTGACATAATCGACCATGTGACATAATCCGACCATGCAATACAATCGACCATGTGACATAATCCGATCATGCAACATAATCGGATCATACACCATGGATGATCGGACCATGTGAACTAATCCGTCCATGCAACATAATCCGACCATATGACATAATCGACCATGTGACATAATCGACCATGTGATATAATCGACCATGTGACATAATCCGACCATGCAACATAATCGGATCATTCAAAATAATCGGACAATGTGACACAATCCGGCCATGCAACATAATCGGACTATGTGACATAATCGACCATGTGACATAAAACGAACATGTGACATAATCCGATCATGCAACATAATCGGACCATGTGACATAATCAGATAATCCAACATAATCGGACCATGCGACATAATCCGCCCATGTGACATACATAAATCGACCATGCAACATAATTTACCATGTGACATAACCGAACCATGTGACATAATCCGGCCATGCAACAAAATCGGACTATGTGACACAATCCGGCCATGCAACATAATCGACCATGTGACATAATCCGAACATGCAACAAAATCGGATCATGCAACATAACCGAACCATGTGACATAATCCTGCCATGCAACAAAATCGGACTATGTGACACAATCCGGCCATGCAACATAATCGACCATGTGACATAATCCGATCATGCAACATAATCGGATCACGCAACATAACCGGACCATGTGACAAAATCCGGCCATTCAACATAATCGGATCATGCAACATAATCGGATCATGCAACATAATCGGACCATGTGACATAAATCGACCATGTGACATAATCCGAACATGCAACATAATTGACCATGTGACATAAATCGACCATGTGACATAATCCGATCATGCAACATAATCGGACTATGGGACATCATCCAACCATGCAACATAATTGACCATGTGACATAAATCGACCATGTGACATAAATCGACCATGTGACATAATCCGACCATGCAACATAATCGGACCATGTGACATAATTTGATTATGCAACATTAATCGACTATGTGACATAATTTAGAAAAACAACGCCACTTGCGATGACCTGTAGGATCCACTGGACGCCTCCGCCGCTGGCTGTCTACGCTGCTGCCCGTCATCGCTGCTCACCGTCTACGCTGCTCACTGGTTGCCACTGAACTACTGCAAATCGATATCTGAGTCAGATTACCACTGGTGGGGTCCACACTCAGATCGAAGCGCAGCAAACGTCTGCTCAGTTCGACGGCAAACAGAGAAAGAAACCGGGTCGACGAAAGAGCCCTCTGTTTATACCTTTCGTAGGTAGGGAGAAACAATACCCATCAAAGCAGGCGTTGGTGATGACGTCATAATCCTTTAGATAGGATGTCTTTGAAAGAGGCGTTTTTTGTGACGCGAGTTCCGTTCGCAAATTTCAGCTTGCCCCCCTATAGTGTTGCCGTAAGACGTAATTCTACGTCAAAACAGCATAGCACCCAACAGATTCTTCAATTCTCCGTACACAACTCGCACGAGTCGAAACGTACACGTACACCAGACCTTTTCACTTCCACCACTATGCAGGAAAAACGCGTTTGGAATATTGGGTGCTACGCCCCAACAATTTGGTTGTACCTTTTCCCAACAATTTCTTTCTATTCAAAGTTGTAAAAACGGCTCAACTTACCGAACGATCTGTTTATCCTCGTCGCCAGATGTAGAGATCCAATTTATTGGATCACAACGAAATTTACCTCGTCCCAAAATTTACACGACATTTTCCACGTCTACCTTCCGCGTCGGTGTCAACAAAACTCCCCCTCCCACACGCTCGGTCATAACTACTCGTTCTCCTCTCGCGTAACATGTCGCATGGGCTCATATTCTAATTGCGAGTAACACTAGGTTTGGGCGCGCCTCTACAAGTCCCAGTCCAAGTCTTAACATCAAACAGTAGGGAATCGGATAGGTTTTCAATACCAGGCCACCAATTGAATCGTTAAGTATTATAAAATAGCTAACCAGGTGTGCTTTGCAACACATTTTAGAACTGAAGGAATTTGTGTTAAAAATAATTTGAATTTTTGTTTATTGGTATATCCTTTTCAATTGGAACTTCAACATCAAGAACAACCTCTTTAAACGAAAGCTGCTTCTTAAACATCGAATGGTACTGGCAATGAATATTGATTCTTATTCTGGAATAATGACTTTACTTTATTGGCTTCATAAGTTCTCGAATTATACCAAAAAAAAATATGAAAGCCTTCCTCCACCTGACCGTCGTCCCTCTGAAAGAAAGAATCGAAAAACATTTATTGTACCCCAACAAATTAAAAATTTTGAGTACCTGGTTTGGTACGCTGTGACACCAATTAAAGTAATTTTTAGTTTTATTCGAGCTTAATTTTATATCTTTTCTGTCCCTAAAGTTGATATAATAAGAAAAATAAAAAGGTGTTGCTTACATTCAGGGGTGAACCTGCGTGTGAGACATAAGACATGAGGCAGCGCATCTAGCGGTTTATTTTGGAATCTAGTAGTTCCGCTCAAGATCAAAGATGGTTCCACTCAAGATCATATTTTACTTTTAAAAACTAAGCGATAAATTGATATTCTTAAGGAAAACTTGTTACAAAAACCCAAATAATGCTTTTTTAAGAATTTTTCTACCATTTTAGTCATTAATAATCAGTTTACAACGGCCAAAGGTTAGATAAATTGACGTTCAAAGTCAGCATAGTTTGATGAAAATTGCATCAGAAATTCGTATGTTTTTAAAGTTTTTAATAACATTATTTCATTTCATAAATTAAAGCAAAAATGACAAAGCTTGTATGAAAAGATCTTGAAAAAGTGTTTTTTCAACATTTCGATAAGATTCATAAATAATCATCGCCTAGATCTTAGGGAAAGTAAATCTAGAGTTTGTTTTGATTAGGTCGTATGAACCAATCTAAACAAAATTGAGTTATTGGCTGCAAACGATTGATTAACATGTATTCCACGTTTGCTGAAAACTTGGTTTCATTTTATCAATTAATAACTTTTTAAAAAAGGTTTGAATTTAGGACGTATAATAACTTTTTTATTTTTGTGTGCAAACTGGTTTTTTCGACTTTTTGCATCGCCGTTTTTTGCCGTGCGTGCATAATGACGCAAAATAACAATCCGTCGATCAACTCGAGTTGGTTTTTGCGTCGTTGTGCATCGTCGCGAGAAGTACTTAGGCGAGTGATGGAAATTAACGGAAAAGTACCAAAAATTAAAGAAATCTCTCTGCAGGAATGTTTTCAGTAATATCTGATCAAAATGGATAGCTTAATTTGTTGTCGGGTGAGTTTACTGAAGTATTTTACTTTACGCTGTGTAAATAGCCAATATTCTGTTTGTATTTCAGAGGCAACCTAACTTTTTAAAGCTGGATACCTTTCGCATTCTTTGAACGAAGATCGGCATCACAGTGGTGGCCTGAAAATTCCAATAGTAAATTCCCAAACAGACGGTCTCATCAAGCAACAATTCCGGAAGCTGTAACTTTCAAGCAACAATGCAGGAGGCTGTAACTTTCGAGACCATATTGAGTAGATTATGGATTCTTATGTTACTTGAAATTATTTCAAATTACCTTGAAGAGTTTCCGGTTAATGTAATCTATTTTGAACATCAATGGTACCGAGTGGAAAAATGACGTTTGCGCCAAATAGTAAATGCAATAAGACGTAAGTACAATTTTACAAAAAAACACTAAACTGACACCGATTTCGAATACATCAGTTTGTTCTTCTACCATTTTTGCTTTGATTTTAAAATTTCCAAACAAGTTTGAGCAGTATTTACAAAACGAGAATTTAAAATGTGATTCGAAACTTTAACAGCGGTTTTCTAAAAACTTGTCAAGTGGTTCTTACGATCTAATCAAAACAAACTCTAGAAATGGTTCCGCTCAAGATCAGATTTCGACTAGTTCCGCTCAAGATCATTTACCCTATCCAAAAATGCTATCTCAAACCGGTTCTAGTGATGATTGGCGATGCGGTGCTTGAAAATATGCGAACGATATGCGAAAAAATTACACAAATAAATTACATACCTGTAGGATCTAATAATGCTAATACATGACAAATTTAGTAATTTTTGTAGTTTATCTACATTCAGTGTTTCGACATCAAAGAACGCAAAGAACACTCTCTCATATGACACACATTCAATAATTTCAAGAGAGAGATATCGCGAAACGATTCAGTTTGAGAACAAACGAAAAGAAAGCAAGTTCTCAAGGGAGTCAGAAAACTGTTCTTGTCGCGAACGGAAGTTCTCTTTTAAACTTAGTTTGAAATAAGGTAGTAACAAAAAGTAATTAACAAAATTGAATTTTAGTGAAAGAAATTCACTACAGATATGGCGTAGTCGATGGTCTAACGGAACCTGATAAGCGTCTTTATCATAATGAGGAACCATTATTTCAAATAGGTTCTCTCATTCAGGGGCGGTCCTAGAGCTGGCTCTTGGGGGAGGGGTGATTTTTCCAAATTTTCAATAATCAGTCAATAACGTAAATATATGGCGAAAAAACGTTCATTTGGAGAGAGTAAGTGGGCGGAGGCGAGGGGGGGAGGGTTGCAGTTCCAAATGAAACTTAAATATTTGCTGCACATCAGACCCGTTTGAAGGACACGTCCATGGGTAGAGGGTTTCGAATTTAAAATTTTGTTAGTGATTATAGAATAGAAATTTGGAATAAAGCCAGAGTTTGAAGCTTCGGACATAACAATCAGCGCACAGAACAAGAATACATCAAATACAACACCAGATTTGATATGAAATTAGACTCGAATTCTTACAAAAAATCAGATTGGGTCAGAATAATCGATTGTGATGTTAATTATCAACCATATTATTTTCTATTTCTTTTCTTCAATTTCCATTGTAGGGTTGGTTGAAAAATTCCTCTGTAAAGTCATCCATTCGAAAAACTATTCAAACACAATTTGGAATGTGAATTATCGATGAGGAAAATATATCCATACTGAACCTCAGAGAATTTATTTGAAATTAGTAGATGAATAATTCGAAAATGAGAATAATTAATTTTATTTCAAGAGTGTCAGTTATCAAAGCTAGAAACAAAATCCTTTATTAATATTCAAATTCTACCAGTATTCACATTGCGCTAAAATTTTATTTTAAGTTGCTACTTCGAATCTTTTTCTCGATTTTTTTCACAGATTAAATGAAAATCATGAACGATTGGAAAAAGATTATTTAAAATAATTAAAAAAAAACCTCTTTTAAATTTTCAAGCGAAGTTATAGTTAAAAATTTCAAGCTCTGAATATTTTTTCGCCGTCAATTGGAATATTGCTTCTTATAAAATTTCATTCTCTCATTTTAAATATCCTTATATTTCTTCTAACTTTCTATTTTTTTTTATTTACAAAGGGTTTTATTAACGCATTCAACTTGTAAAGTTTTATGTGCTGGTAGTATTTTTGCTTCCAACTTTCTATTTGAAAAGAATTTCCATAATATTGAAATGTTCTTAGTTATGTTCTTTTAATTTTCACCGATAAGGTCGATAAAATAAATTAACAAACAAAATCACGTAGATTAAACTCTTCATAAATTAAAATATAATATGAAGATGAACATTTTAACATTTGAAATAGATTTTTTCTTATGAAAACGTTTTACCAAAATAATTAAAGATATAGCATGTTGGTGTCTATGTTATAACTATTGATGTAGTAGAATTTGGAGCGCTAAACTCGAATCTTCAACTAGATTTTGTTTATCACCTCTCGTTTTGGTGATATGGAGTTATAAAAGTTTAAAAATGAATTAGTTTTGAGTGAAATCAATCATTGATAACTGATGGACTTATGATTTAACATGAAAAAATTGATTCTGAATTTGTTCATTATACTTTATTCAATTAAAGAATAAAAGTCTATCATTTTACAGAATTGGGAACATTAAAAAACAGAAAACTTCAATATTTTCTTTTCAGAGATGTCAAAATTACTTGCGTTCTTGGGGAAAGAAATGTGGTATGAACCCTTATTTCGAATTTTAATTGTAATGTTTAAAAGTTTTGTCAGAAAAGTTCAAAAATAATTTTTAATCTATTTGAAAATAATTAAGGGCGTCAACATAAATTTAAATTCGCTCTTTAATTTGTTGCATCTAAAAAAGTGTTTATTCTGTGGCCATGAGAATTTATAAATACCCTTTTGAATGTGGAGTTGAACATTTAGATAAAAAATAGAGGCTAAAATGGGGTTCTTGAAAAAATATTCCATTTCATCATAAAAATTGTTACTCTTTAAACGATTTTTTATATCCTAGTGATTAATCATTAAAGTACTGATAAGATACACTTCTTAAAAAACAATGTTACACGACCATGATGCACACTGCTTCTCCTCTTCCCTTCAAATTTCATTAAACTTCATTAGAGGTTTGTGTTTAAAAAGTTTTGAAATTAGAAATGTTTCACAAACTTTAGCTTCATACTTTTTTGATATCCTTTTAAACAGCTTATCCTCGTCCTTTTATAAAACAATCTGCGAATTTTTAACACTCACTGCCAACAATTGTTAATAAAAAGATGATTTTTGTCATTTGTATATTGAGCAGTTAAAAAATTATCAATTTAAGAACTCTTAAAAGAATCTTCCGATATGAATGTGATTTTACAAATGAAAAAATACACACATTCTTTTGGAAGAAAATGTGAATAAATTCTAAAGTTATTTCCGTACAATATTTTTCTAGAGTATCTATACATTACCGCAAAACTCTCACCAAAATTTTAGTGACTCTCGTTTTGCAACAATACCTTTGGAAATCGAAACATTTATTTGAGAAAGTGTTTAAAATTGCTATGAATTTAAAACTGAATATTTTATTATTTTTCTGAAATATATTGCTGAAACGAATTAATATAACTCTTGTTTCGATTCTTCAATTTCTATTTACAAATTTAATTCTAAATCAAAATCATTAAATTCAATTTCTTAAGCATGCAGCTTTCGGAACTTTTTTTTATATTTTTTTTCTCTAAAATTTCAAGCTTTCATAGATTTTAAAATTTATTGGAACTGAATCGGAAAAAAAGTTACAAATTTGAAAAAAATGATTTAGCAAAAAAAATGAAAAATTGTATTTTTGCTTCATGCACTCAATATTTTCAAACTTGTATTGTTTAATTTAAATTTATAAAAGTTAATAAAGGTTTAATTTCTTAAAGCTTATTTTAATTTTCAATAAAAAGTCTTAATCAATTGCAATTGAAATAACGAAACTTTCAGATTCAGGGTGGATTTTCAACTGAAATTATTAAGCTGGATTTTTACTAGAAGCTTTAACTATTATTGTGTGGATGACCTGCAGTATCGGCTATATAATTAGTGCGAATTTGGAACTCCAGCCGTGTTGATGAAAAATTGGAAAAAATCTTGAGCGATTGCCTTGTTCCCGAGAGAATAGTCGATTGATGACGGGATACTATTAACACTGGTTTTATCTTATCTGGAAAAAAATAAATACATAGGCAAGTTTTTGGAGCATATGTTTTAAAAAACTATTTTTTGAGGTATACTCCGGAACTCAATTTTTATCAGGTTTTGTTCATCACCTCTGATTTAAGAAGTAGTATTTTTGGTATTTTTGGAAAATGTAATAGAAATGAAAGTATAAAAATGTATAAACGATACATATATGGTCAGCAAATTCGAATTAAACACTGTAAGTGCCTTAACAAAAGTGATGTGGTGAAAAACAGTCTAGAGAAAAGCAAGTTTCAACTGTTTTAGTTTGGCAAACCGATTTTTTTTTCAACCTCAAGAGTTTAAGAAATTTATAAATTCTTTTATTTAACAATCACCCCCACGGAGTGGAAAATTTTGGAAATTCGGCGAATTCGGGTGAATTTGAAATGTTCTTTCGCGAACTAATTATGGAAAATACATTGAATAACTTGGTTCCGATTGTGTATGTTCGGAGAACCTAAGTTGATTGCGTTTATTGGCTCGGTTCCAAACAGAGTGATTTGGAGAACCAGAAGCACATATGAAATTCGAAGAGTACCAATGATACGATTGGCCGAACTCTTGCAATTGAATGGTTCCGAACAGAATTTCGGAGAACCAAGATTGATGACGGTGTTATTGGCTTGGTTCCAAATAATTGATTTGGAGAACTTAGCAGATTAGACAATGAGATTGGCATAATTATTGGCAAAGGTATGATGACTAAGTGCCTCATATGTGATCGATTCTTCGATCATGAAAATCATGAGTGTCGGGACGTTTGTATGTATGAGTAAATACGAAAAATAATCAAGAATTTCGACTTGCATACAAACATTCATCATTTTGAGCTACTTGTACACAATAATGAAATTGAAATGATTATAAAATAAATTGTTTGATAATCTGTTGCTCAATCTATGCTGAAACCCTTGAGAAAAAAATAAAGAAATTATTAAAAGAAAGGCAAAATTATGACAATCTCGAGGGAGGAAAATTAAAGCAGAGTTTATTATATATATTTCGGCATTGCAGTTGAAAAAAAAAAACCCATTGATTGTTAAAAAAAAATCAGTGGGTTTGATAAACAAAAATTACAGTTAAAATGTTTATAACATTCGACGGCCTGATGACTATATAAATTGAATTTTTTATAAGAGCTTCAGGATCTAGAACATGGGTGGCCAACATTTTCAACAGGCGGGCCAAATTTTGAAGATGAAAGGGGTTGGCGGGCCACAACATCAGTTTATTTTTTTGATAATTCGGAGCAAATAAATTAATAACTATTTTTTTTAAAGATATATCAAATAAAATAATTTTTATTTTTCAATTGTTTTCTTTCTAAAATATATAGTTTTGTATAAAAGGCAGATTAATGAAATTCGGTTCAGGTTTCTACTGTTTCTATTGACATGGATTGATTTGAAAACTAATTTGGAAAATAATTGAGAGCTCGTTTCTCAGACCAAATTAAAATCTTCATTTCTATATTAGAAAGATTTTATGACTATAATAGCATATGTGTTTTCATCCGGACCAAATGTATATAGATATATGTTATATTGACCAATAGTTATGTCAAATATATTTGTTTTTAATTCAAGTTTTGAACTTCTACTGGGTTAACTTTTTGCAGAAATGGCTGATAGTATGGTAATTGCAAAGTACATAAAATTTTGCTTATATTCTTAAAATTTTTAAATTAATAAATTCTAATTTTGACTTCTGTATCCTGTTAAGTCAAACATTTCCTTAAAAAAACAAGAACAAAGCAAATGATGTGATTATATGTATCGACTGAGAGTGCTGTAAAAAAATCAACTTAATTCTAACATGTGCGTACTACTTCACGAAAGTCCATTTCAGATGTTATTTAATCGGCAGCACTGCACAAAAAATAAATGATTAGTTATTATTTTGTAAACCAAGTTATTCAAAAACATTTTTTGGCTACAGAGACATTTAAAGAATTCTTTTTTCAAAATGTGACACTTTCCAAACAAATTTAAACAAAAATCGAAGATTGAAATTGAAACTGAAATTAGAGGTGTCTGAACTAAAAAAAACAAAATCTCTTTTCATGGCAAAACTGCAAGGCTAAAAATCAATTGGACAATGTGAGTAAAAATTCGATCTCATACAATTCCATGATTCAAGGAGTGTCGTTTGTCAAAAATGAAAATACGAATTATGGCTTTTGCAAAATGGCACATTTTTAACATGCATTCCTATTATAGATTAATTGTTTTATAACCAGAATAATAATAATAAAGGTTTTCGATGGTTTCGAACTTTCGCAAATGTTCCATCGATTTCAAAAGATTATAAAATATGTTTATTTTTGTTGCTTTAAAAAACACATGGTATTTTGTAGATTTCAAAATTTATATTTCCTAAGGTACATATTTAACATAAGATTTTTCTATCATTTTTTTTTTTTTTTTGAAATCCTCGGAATATTGTTATTTTCAACAGATATAATCACGTGGATCATCAAACGCAGTGAATGTTGATAGCAAACAAAACATTTAAAAACAGTCAGTAGTATAATTATACGGGAAAAATAATAAATAAGCTGCAAAAACTGTTGAATGCTCCCGTCTGCAAGAATTGGAAAATTTATGATTGGGCCAAAATCTGAAGACATCTTGCGCAACTTGTCATGTAATGTATCTTTTTTTCCGTGATATTTACAGTAGAAATTTCGATGATTTCAATGGAAGCTGACAAATGAAGTAAATTCTTTGTTCTAAAATGATTAAAATACTACACTTTGACAAATTAATTGTTTTATTCGTGTTTTGATATTTGGTATAACTTTTAAAATATCATATAATTCTCTCCATGAAGTCTATAAAAACCAGTCAAAATTCAAACTAGTGCCGCCATGCACCCATTTAAGATCAGCACGTGCCGGAGAAATCTGGGCAGTTTTATTTTAAACCTGATAAAATCCGGGCAATGGTTTCAAATTAGACAACCGAAAATCCGGACAACACCAAGGCGATTTGATCAAAACCCAGGAATTACTCAATAGCAAATTTTGAATAGTTTTGTAGAGTGAAAAAACCTTTCATGTTATTTTTTATAAAACTATATTTTTATAAAAATCTGGGTTTTTTTCAATAAAATCCGGACAACTGGACCGGAATTTTCCCAAATTTTGTAATTAATATCCGGGCAAACCCGAAAAAAACCCGACAATCTGACAATCTTAATTTAGGAGTTCTTATCGCTTTTAGCATACTTTATCGCAATACACATCTGTTATTCGAAAGTACTGTTCATGTATCAAATAAAGGATAATTTAGAAGTATACAGGTTTTCCCCAACTTTTGTTCCGAATTCTTTAATGATTGATACAAATTTTGATAAACTTCTTCTCTGAAGGGTGCAAAACCCGCAAAAAAAACCTCATCTCTATAGACCTAAGATTTAAATGTGGTCATCCTGGAAAAAGCTTTGCGGGCCATAAAAAGACAGCCGCGGGCCACATGTGGCCCGCGGGCCATGATTTGGCCACCCATGATCTAGAAAATAATTTTGAAAAATAAATAATGAAGTGGATCTTGCAGTACAAATTTATAATTTACTTAGTGAGTAATTTTTAAGTTAAAAGGTCAAAAATAAATAATATCATTATGAGTGAGTAATGGAAAACCAATCCTTATGTATGACAATGTAAATGGTCACAATGTTAAAAAGCATCGTAATACCAATACCTTAATCAACGAGAGAGTTTTAATACTTGAAGTTTATTGGGCTTGATAGAATGCTTTGGCCCACAAGTATAACAAAAAAATAATTTATAACCTCTTCTAGAAATTTGGATATCCTCCACAAAATTCTTAAAAACCAGAAAAATTTAAAAATCTCTATTTTCGTTCTGATTTGGGTAAAAAAATGGAAATCAGATTCCCTCTGGGAGCGTAGAGAAGGGAATCAATGTACACGGTAATTTTAAATTATTCAGAGACTGATTTGTTTTGGTTCAGGTGTCGCACCATGTATGAAGATGAAAACAACTGAGTGCAAAACCTTCAAAATTCTGAGTTGTTTTCATCTAGTGAGCTCCAAATCCTGGGACTTAGAAAAAGCGCACACTTTTTCGAGCAAAATAGATAAAAACAACTCAGATATATCTAAAAATACAAAAATAGCGAAAAATGAATTCGACGGTCGGAGTGCATTTGGCGAAAAAATACGTAAAGGTAAGTACATAAAACTTTTAATTACATCATAGATGCTGTGATAAATAATATTGAAAATTCAGATAATAATCATTATGTGATTTCAAATAAAGAAAGACAAAATCAAACCGATTCATCTTTTCTTCTAGGAATCGTTACGGAAGCCGGACATTTGTTCCCCGTTGAATTTGAGGAACCATGGAATGGCAAAACGATTTCACGTTCTTGGCCGAACACAAATATCAACTAGAGGATTCGGGTTTGCAGGAACACCTATAGCAGGAGCTTTTCCAAAAGCGGAAACATCAAATACTCGACGCCGCCAATAGGCAAGCTGCATGATGTATAGGTGGACTATATGGCGAGGATTAACTAACGTAATAAGATCCGATGTGGCCAGATTACGGCCGAAGGATTGGAGTAAAATTTTCCTGGTCGACCACGCGTGAATCTTCCTAACGGACAATGTCCGGCAACTGTTAAACGAACATCTCGCCCCGGTTAAAAGGCTGGCCGATATGTTGAACATCGAACGGGAAGATGCTGCGATCCGTTTTCGTCAGAAAAATATTGAACGACGTCTGGAAGTGATGGAAACTGAATTCTCCGTTCAAGGAATAGAACGGGAAAGTTGCAGATGACGAAAAAAATCATGGTAAGTACAAATTTCAATTACTTACATAAAGATTTTATAAACGATAATATACTAAACTTGCCTATGGTCGGACAACATTAATATTTCCAAAACACATTATACCAATAATGTGTTCACATCATGAAAGATAGTAAATCCGTACCCTAAGTTGCAATGGGTTAATGGCTGCGGTGTGTATGTTTGTGAATATGATGTATTAAAAATGTTTAAATTCAGCGGAAGGTTCAGGAATGTGTATTTTGCTATTAAAGCTATATTTATTATTAGTTTGAGCTAGGCTTCTTATTATATATTGGTAGAAAATTGAACTAATATCCTATTTTTCTTTTTTTCTGTATTTCTTTTCATGTTACCTTCTTATGATGTCGAATGAAAAGTCGAACAACCTTCAAGCCAACTCCTAACAACATTAACCCAGAAGGATGTGGTTGTCATCCCAAGGATTTAATCAACACCTGAAGAGTTCTATAAGATGGTGAGGATTGTACATTTTATTTTTAATATTTTAAATAGCATACAAATAGTTATAGTTAGTTTCGTTGGGAGTATGTAAGCGACCTGTCTTAACCCGCCAACGTTTTTCCTTCTACTGGTATCACGAGAGGTTAGTTAATTATCTTGTACTGCATTCTGTTAATTTTTATCCGAAATGGATTTAATGCAGTGCAGGATGGTCTAACTAACGTTTCAAGATCGCTCACTACTCTAAGCTGCATACTCTCTCCTCCGATCTTTCCACCTACATTTTCCTTTCAGTGTCAGCTTCCCCCAGCCATTTTAACGCCACAAAAAAAGACACAATAAAAGATAGTAAATGGTGGCGTAATATGATATTTTAAACTCTAAATATGGTTATCTTATCTGCAAAGGTTTGCGATTGTTAGGCCGATGACATAGTAAGAGCGATGCGATGCGAATTGGCGAACGCGGCCAATGCGAACTCGAGCGGCGGAACAAATTGACATCTGCTTTGCCGCGTTGAGTATGTCAGGTTTAAACGATTCACATACATTTTCATCAAATGTGGTTCGCCGCATTGAATCGCATTCGCCGTTTCGCATCGCATCGCATTTACTATGTCATCGGCCTTAGACGTTGTATTGTACGCGCAAGACTTGTGCAAGCGATTCGAGCACCTCTTCCACCTAAAACCTCTTCCCTCAATCCCAGGGTTCAGGCAAGCGACGTATTCTACTTTACACATTAAAAATTTCAAATTCTCAATCTCATTTTGATGATTGAGTTTATTCAATAGTAACAATCTTAATCTTCATTTCATATTCAATTTCGAAGTTCTTTTGATTCATATGCAGATCTACAATAAGTAAGTAGTGATTCATATGCAGATGTCAAACATAAATTTTAAAAGTTAATTTAATTCTAATATACCTACTAATTGACTATTAATGTTAAATAACTATCATATTTACCAACCTAAAACATTTCAAAACATCACATGAAGTGTGAAATATTGGTTATTAGAATTTTGCTCATTTTTCATTTCAGCATTACGTCAAAAACGGCAAAAATGTGTCCGTCTCCAAGAATATCCCACGGGATGTTATCATTTTCAACCGGGTGTTCAACCGAGACGGGTTAAATCGGTTCAAAACCGATGGGGCCCAGCTGCCGCACAAAGAATTTCTGAACCGCATCCGGCAGCTGCAAATCCACATTGACAATCGGATGCCAGATTTCATCAAAACGAACCCCCGGAAGCTGTTGCTCAACACCCATGAAGACTTCGGAACAGCGGCTTGAAAACAGGAAGAGCAGAAGAACGTTGTGGTTTCGTACGTGGACAAAAGCGAACAAGCATTCAGCTCATCAAGTAGTCTGCGGCGGTCGGAAACTCAGACCGAATCCCTCGAAGATTTCGTTGCTAAACAATGACGAATTTTCCAGGTTCTGTTGGTTCCGTGATTGTGGTTACATTTCGGAATTGCTTTCTGCTGCTTCAGTCCAACTAAAAATGCTGGTCACACTAGTTCTCCCGGCTGAAGATCTTTTGGTTCCAAAATTTACGCCAGACGATTCCGTGGGTCCCAGGCTCAACCTGAATGCAGATTTCTTTTCACCGATACTTATTTCGCTTCAATAATTTCAGTCCCTTCAAGCCAATTTCAGTCCTAATCTGACAACAAAACAAACACGCATATGCCTGGAAACTGAAATAAAAATAATTTTCACGCATTTATTTAATTTTATTTTTTGAAACCGAATTTTCAATTTAGTTCTTTAAAAATATATAATCCCTTTCGAAACCGTGTCCAAATTTCAAAAATTCTGAGTTGTTTTGGCTCAGATCGTTCAGACGCTCCTTTAAAATGCCTGATTGAAAACAACTCAGAATTCGCGAAAACCTCTACAACTCATTTCTGAGTTTTGACGTTCTAATCAAAATTTGAGTTTTCCCAGTTTTGGCGCATTTTGAATTGTTTTCCTTCAAATCTGAGTCAAGGAGAATTAGAGTGTAGGATCTAATAATGCTAATACATGACAAATTTAGTAGTTTTTGTAGTTTATCTACATTCAGTGTTTCGACATCAAAGAACGCAAAGAACACTCTCTCATATGACACACATTCAATAATTTCAAGAGAGCGATATCTCGAAACGATTTAGTTTTGAGAGTCTTGAGAACAAACGATTCAGGGGGGGATTCAGAAAACTGTTCTTGTCGCGAACGGAAGTTCTCTTTTAAACTTAGTTTGAAATAAGGTAGTAACAAAAAGAAATTAACAAAATTGAATTTTAGTGAAAGAAATTCACTACAATACCTACTACATTTCTAGAACTAATGACCAGAATTTGATCCATTCCATTTCCGTATATCCGGCACACCGTTTAGTCAAGAGGACCAAATGTAAATATTCCCGGACAAGACATCAAACACCATTGTTGTTCTAGTGCTTCGAAATCACCCCCAGGAGGGTAGTCATAAGAAATCGATTGTCTACGGTTAGCTTCCAATCGGTCATAAATAAAATTCAGGATTGCGAAGAATTTCGATTATTTATAGGATTGTAGAGTATTTATTGAACTGCTTTCCGGCGGATTATTAGCAGCGATAAATCGCAATCGCGGATCGGGTTGCACCTCCCCGAACATTCGGCGGGGCACATTTGACCACGTTGAATGGGATTTCGGTAGTTTTCTTCGGTTCGGTCGGGCTCACCATCCCGACATCTGCGAGATCAGCCCTGGAATGGAGCGGAAATCGGAAAAATTCGACCGGCGATGAGCGATGTGGAGGGGCGCGCTCCATTGAACGGAAATGGGAAAAAGCAATCATCGCGGAAAGAGTAATAATTTTTGTTCAGCTTCAATCGTTAGTCGGTGGAAAGTACAACAAAGTGTAAAAGGAAGTCGAATCAGCTCTGCTTGCTTGCATTAATACCTAGTGATTTCTCGTAGAGAACGATTATTGGTTTGCCGGATGGGGTTTAGTAATAGTTGAATCATAAATTGGCTTCCACATATATGGCTTAAGCATCGAAGATTGGCAATTACTGTGTTTATGTTTTCCATAAAACTCAAATAGATAGGTATAATTTGTAACAGAAAGTATCTAGATAAAAAAAAGATAAAGAATTCGAATAAAACTTATGATTTCGTGTTCAATTCAATTTCTTTAAAAAAATATGAGAAACGCTTTTTTATTGAATTTTCACTAGGAACCACAAGACTAATAAAAAAAATATGGTGGTTTGTAAAAAGCAGTTGGACAGCTTCGATTACGCATTACAGTAAAACCCCGCTTATCCGATGGGGCCGGAAAATTTGAGAATCATATGCTTTTGCCCTGGTGTTGCATATCGTCAAGGCGCGTAACTCGCTGAAGACATGCATTTTGTTATCCTGTTTAATATTGGCGGCGACTCTTTCTCCCTCTAAAATGTGTCGATATACTTCCATTCGTTTCATGCTGGACCCTGTACAATGGTTATCTATTAAACAAAGAATTGAATATTTGGGAATAGTGTTCATTTCAGATTTGAAAGAATTCAGATAATCATCTGAATTTGCTGTTCAGTGCTATGAGTATCAATTAAACAGCACACTGAAATTCGTTATGACACTCAATGCAGTCATTGTGGAATGAAATTCATTGAACGTCACATCCTGACAAAAATCACGAGCTCAGTTTTGTCATGTTCATCGCTCTTATAAACAACCCTACTTTTTCCCCACTTTTTTCGTTTGCTGACTAGAGTGATGGAAAGTTGATAATATTTGATGAAGAAATGAAAAATAAATTAATATCAATATCCATCATTATTTTCCCTTAAATAAAGCATTGATAGCAAACGTAGTTTAAATTTTGAATAAGTCGGCTTATTTTACTGAGCTAAATAAGTTTACAATATGTATTCCAACAAAATAACCAAACTAGAAAGTCCGGCAGTGAGACGTGAAAATTTTGGTCGATGCTCAATTTTTCATATCTCACTGCTGCACCGTCTCTATAGAATTCGATAAAGCCAGAAAGGCGGTTTCTGATGTAAACAATCTAAGGCTTAGATTCTAAGCAGTTGAATTGAAATTCGCTGACCTGTACTGTAAATTATGGAGTGATAAAACTACGTAGAAAAACGCTTTAAAATGGTAGAAACCATTGGATGCTTGGTCACTCCACAAAACTATAATATTCATATGAACGCGTTTGTTATTCGGCAGTTCAGTCAAAAAATTTCGAAAACGATTTTTCGATTATTCCGACGTTTCGATGCTGTTTAGCATCATCTTCAGGGAATTCTAAAACATTATGTATTTCATCTTAAATCTTAAATATTAACATACAAATTTGATAATCTTACTTACAATCGGATCGTATCACGTAAAAATTGATTGCTTATGTGAAGCTTATTGTCCACTTTTTTGCCCTATTTCCCTATTCTTTTTGTGTTGCACTGTGAATGAACCAGAAATTAATTTTCTTCATTTGAACCTCACTTAAATATTTAAATACTAACGTTTAAATTTTTTAAAATTCTTACGATCAACAAGGTCTGATCGAAGCGGTATAATTTTAAAAATGGCTACCAATATGGCTACCAAGAGACGATATTGTAGTGGCTAGCTCTGGTCTATTTGTTTTACGATATTTTTGACATTTTTCTTTGGATTGTTTCTGTAGTTCTGTTTTTTGAGAGAGTGGAATATTGAAGAGTAAGTTGCGCTTAGATTGGTGGTATCGGTTCTGTAGTTGACTGTGTTGGTTGTGTTGTATATGTGGCACATTTCTAAAAATTTTAATGTGGTAGTTAAATGTGTTATCTAATATTGTTACATTACCCATATCAAAGTAATGTCCTGTGTTGATGCAATGATCGATGAGAGCTGTGGTGTCTTGTTTTGATTTTTCCCCCTTGGAATTGTTTGGGTCCCGGTCGTTCTGTTTTGGTTCCTTAGCAGTTGTAGTGGTGTCTTCAGATGTTTTCGTTGCTTGTTTGGCTCTATATTTGTCTAGCAGCCTTACATTGCTTTTGTGCCCTGCCATGCGTTGGTCTAGAGTGTTACTGGTCAGACCAATATATGAAGTGGTGCACGGATCAGTGCAATTAATTTTATATATTATGCCTGATTTTTCGCCTATTGACATGGGATCTTTTACTCGGCTGTGCAGTTGACCAACAGTGATGGTATGTTTTCCGGCTATTTTAATTAGTGGGTAATCGGAGTTGAGAGTTTTGATGATTTTTTGTCGGTGAGGTGTGGGATGTATGGCATGGAGCGGTGGAGTTGTTTTGATGAGCTTTCCTGTGGTATCGGTGGTGTTTGCAGAATTTCTGTGGATGGTTGTGTGAGGCTGGTGGATGTTGAGTTCGGAGCAAGATCTATAGTTTGTTCTGGGGGGCGGTGGGTGGTTTTGTTGTTGTTGATCATTCGGTTGATGAGATTCCTCGGGTAATTGTTAATTGCTAGATGGTGCTGGATGAGTTTGGTTTTGTTTTGGTGTTCTGGATTTCTCGAAAGGTGATTAATTCTGCCGATAAAGTTGTTTTCTACGTTAATTTTGTGTTTCATCTGGTGACATGAGAACCAATTGAGCATGCGTCCCGATGCTATAGGTTTCGCGTACCACTCCGTTTTGAGTTTTTGTGATTGGTCTCGAATGATCACCATGTCGAGATATGGAAGTCTGTTATTTTCTTCTTTTTCCATAGTGAATTGGAGTCTTTTTTCTTGGGCATTGAATTGCTGCAAAACTATTTCGACCCCGTTGTTTAGTAGAGCGAGAAACAGATCATCGACATATTTTTTTACGACAGGAATAGGGAAGGGTAACGATTTGAGGGCTTTTGCAATTATCGTGTCGAGGCCATGATTTTCAATGGAATTAGGGAGAGGTCGACTGGAGAATTTGATGCGTTTGTTATTCGGCAGTTCAGTCAAAAAAATTCGAAAATGATTTTTCGATTATTCCGACGTGTGGATGCTGTTTAGCATCATCTTCAGGGAATTCTAAAACATTATGTATTTCATCTCCTCGACCTCTCCATAATTCCCCCCACCTTCAAGCACATGAAACTGTCAAAGTTCGCGAAGAAATATCTGGTTTAGCAAGCCATCTGTACCTGTGGCTTGAAAACAGCATTTTCATAGCTTCCGGGACTGTCAAGCAAGAAATTTTCGTGAAAGAGTGTTTGAATAAACGTCTGCTGCCTTCCCTGGAGAAACACGGTTGTTCCGTACTGTTTTGGCCGGATTTGGCATCTTGCCATTACGGTAAAAAGGCCATGGAGTGGTACGCCGTCAACAACGTGCAGGTGGTTCCCATGGACAAGAACTCTCCCAACTCGCCAGAGCTCAGCCCATTAGAGAAATACTGGGCTATTGTCAAGCGGAACCTAAAGAAGACCAAAAATACTGCTAAGGACGAGCAGCAGTTTAAGGCAAACTTGCTTTCTGCGGCGAAGAAGGTGGACAAGGTGGCTGTACAAAATCTGATGGCAGGGGTTAAGCATAAGGCCCGGCAATTCGGATTTGGAAAAGCGGAAGCCTAACTAAATATTTTTCCTGAAATTGATACCAATTAAACTTGAAAAAGAAATTTAATTTGATTAATTAAATAAGCGATTTCACCGATTTACACGCGTTTTCCCTTGACCAAATTTTGACCGTATCACCCTTTATACGAAGCTCCTTTCTACCAAGTATTTTTTTTTAGATTTCAATATGTTTTGTCTTATTCCATTCAATAATGCACTGCTTTACGCCTAAAGTTTTTCCATACTGGGATGCGTTACAGTTGCTGCATACGGTCGTTTCAAATTGGCGGCGTGTTTGTTTCTGTTTCCCTCTCTGCAGGTGAGTACTCTAGTGTTCCCACTCTCGTATCTATATATTTTAATACGTGAGCAAATGGGATGAAAGAAAAAAACCTTCTCCCGTGTGGCTTTTCGCAGGTTCCTTAAATTATTAACACATGATGTGCGCGATGAGTTGAAAAAATTAAAAAAAATTGATGCCGCAGGAACGTTTAACAGGGTTAACATTTTGAATCCCTTCAAAACTGGAGGCTCGGGAAAATTTTTAAAGAAGTTTTTATAAATCCGAAAAGGTCAAAAATGTACGGCTGTTGCTGTGGCTGTGGCTGTAAATATGTTATATTAATTTTATACTGTCATTATGATTCTATCTGATAATTCAATTCTAATTCGAAATGTAACTGGCAACTATTAGGCTGATGTCATGCTGAAGCAACTAGCAACGCGACCTACAACGCAACGTTCACACGACAAACCAGCTCTCATTTGATCTCCATGGAAAAAGCGCAGACCTGTCATACTGGTCGCTTTGTAAAGCGCGACAAATCTGATGCCAGTGTGTTTTGTAGCGCGACTAGTACACGCTCATTTTCATTTAAACATTTTCGGTTCAAAAATAACCATTTTATAGCTTTGGCCCAAAAACTGCCAATATAGTTATTTTTAAAGATTTTTTACTTCTCAAATTTTAACCATTTTTGTAGTTCTTGAGCATTAACCACAAAATGTTTGAATACTTTGGTTTTCCTATCGTAGCCATTTTGAAAATTGCCAATTTGCAGACAAACGCGTTTTTCGAAACTCCATAAATTCGGAACACATCGAATCTGTTGGTGGTGATCAAAGGTAAATATTTTAATATTCGTTATCTAAAAATTGCAACCTTACAATAAACAAATGAAATTAAATTTCAGGACATCGATGAAATATGACCCCGTACGAAAAGGAGAACTCGGATTACACTTCCGGTAAGCTTTAACATTCCTTAAAATACTTTTGAATCCTTCCAAGGATGGAAGGGTTGGGTACCTAATAAAGTATTTTTGTTTTAGGTATTGGTGCGAAAATGCGAGCTACTCTTCCGACTGTTTTTTCACCATCCGGAAGAAGCGGGAATGGGCTGGACTGCTTTAAAAACATCACCCGCCGGTCAAAAATTAATACCTCACCCCTCGTGAACGAACAGTACTGGAGTCAATGATATTTTTACCATTTTCTTCTTCAAAATGTCACCAAGGTATATCGCCACTTCCGGCGTTGTCCGGCACCGGCGTTATATTAGTTTTTTTATCATTTTAATTTGCATTTTCGATTAATAGCGATAACTGTTTTAATATAGTGTATTGGTTTCAATTAATAAAAATACTAAATAGAAACCGGAGATTTTAATGAAAATTTTACTGGAAACTCTTCTAAATCTGCAAATTATCCAGGAGCTCCTTGAAAACGGTTAAAGAATAACCTTTTTTTCAACTTCTCCGCTAGAATCTCATTCGGTTGAAAAATAACCATATTCGAACTTCTCCCCTAGAAGTCATTTTATGACTTCTCATGGAGAACTCATAAAATGACATTTCCCGGGAAAAGGTCAAAAATGGTTATTTTTGAAACATAAACGGTTTAATTATTTCTAGAGTGTAGGAAATCCAATGGGAATATTGTTTTTTCTCTATTTGAAGCAGTGATTCCGGGGTTTAAGCACAATAGTACGAAGATTTGTCCGAACTTGTGATAATAAACTAAAAAATATCTTAATCGGCGAGAAAATTTTCATGAATTTTTAGTTCCGGCAAAAAAAACAAGGAATTTTGTCGTTTCAAATTTCGGCATTCTTGCAATCCGGGTCGTGATTTGATGAGTTTTTGATGGCTCCCGAAAGAAGGGAGACGATTCAAAGCATTATCAGATGTAGAGAAGTGATGATTTGTAGGGAATTTCAAAGCGACAGGTCGCGCCAGCATGACATACCAATGCGTTGCAACGCTTTCTTATTGGAACGTTGCGTTGTGTTGCGTTGCTAGTTGCTTCAGCATGACATCAGCCTTAAGTAGAAAGAGAGAAATGAGTGTCAAGAGTGGAATGAGAACCTTAGTAAAAAGAACGCTACAGTTGAGTTGAGTGTGTTTGTGATGGGGAATTCCCGGAGAGTACATGCTTAAGGATCGGTTGAGGAAGAAGCAGGGCGCGCTCGCAGTCCCGGTATACGATTTCTCGTGTGTTAAACAGAGAGAGAAATAGCCTTCACTCCGATTAGCTGTCATTCTTATTGAAATCTGTGTAAGAGTAAAGAGCAGGCTCTATTCTTTTTAGCAGGCCCAATCCCAATTGTTGAGAAGCGCGGATCATTTTTATTGTCAGCGGTGGTGAATTGAACTAGAGAAGAAAAGAAAAATAATTGTGGTAGGTTTGAAAAGTGCGGTCTTGAAACAAAATATGCATCACACGCTCATTTTTATTTAACCATTTATGATTCAAAAATAACCATTTTATGATATTTCCTTCATAACTGCCAATATGGTTATTTTTTAACAATTTATCACAGTAGAATTTCAACCATTTGTTTAGTTCTCCAATATAACCCAGAAAAAGGTTAAAAATTTAACCTCAAAGTGAAAATTTGTCTTTCGAATCATCTTCGCCGTTTCATCAGTCTTGTAGCCCCGCACATTTTTTTGTTTTGCTTTTAATTTCTTCATCAAATCGTGAGATCAACAAGGAAATAGGGAAATTAGTAATCGTGAAGGAAACTTGTTTGGAGGAACCAAAAACGCAAACGGTAATTGTTTTCATTGTTAGTAATAATTAATTAATTATCTTTGACAACAATCTTTAACAAATTGTTTTCCAGGATCCGGCAAAACCTGAATTTTCCGAACCGTCACCTTATCATAGTCAGCAAACCGCCAGCAAGTGATGCCTCTCTAGGATGCCACCAAGGATAGTCGATGTGGCAATATCACTTCCAGGGCAGTTAAATTTTCCGTGGGGAGACTATTAACTATTTTCACTGCTACCGGATGTGGCTGCTGCTAGATTACCTTCTCAAAGCGGGTAAAAAAACTGGAAAATTGATTGATTGTAAGTTTTTGTTGTTCAAGTAAGTATTTGATTTTATTTTAGCTTCTCGAAGATGTGTTTTGAGCAGTCTCTGTCAGCAAGATGTTTACTGGTTCAACTGGTAAGACTAGCCATCCCGTTATTAGGGCTAGGTCTCAACCAACAAAGTGTCACCAAGAGTTTTCTACATGCTACCACAATTTCCGGAGTTGGACGGTTTGAAGCAGTTCCGAAGCATGATACCGTCTATTTTAATAAATGTGGTGCCAATAAGGCGGCCAAAGGTCGCCCAACTTGCTCAATGTTTCCGCGCCGATCCTCACTTGGTCCCAGTCAAGACTCTCGTCGACAGCCGAACAGCAACTTCAGGGAACAAATCTGTAGCTTATTCTACAACAGCTAGCAAAAATAATGTAACGTCCCAGAAGGATATAAACTTCTGCTGTTTAAAAATGTAGAAAAGAAAATATTTAGAATAAAAATTTTCTAAATACTATCACTAATCTTTCGTTGGTTTCTTTTAAATGTCGAAAAAACTGATTTTGCGAACGAAAAATGACGGGTTTTACTTGAAATTTTATGACAAATCCTCATTAATCGTAAATAGCAGCTCATTTGAATTTCGGTTGAAAAATAACCATTTTTCAACTTCTCCTACAAAATCGCATTCGGTTAAAAAATAACCATATTTGAACTTCTCCCCGATAAGTCATTTTATGACTTCTCATGGAGAACTCATAAAATGACATTTCCCGGGAAAAGGTCAAAAATGGTTATTTTTGAAACATAAATGGTTTAATAGTTTCTAGCGTGCAGTCACGACAGATATTAGTCTGTTGGGCGGTGGAAAACAATATAGCAATGACTCAAACAGCTTCGTTTGCTAATCTCGTCGAAGTTAGTTTTAACGATTCAAAGGTGGCAAAAAGTCTAAAGTTAAATCGAACTAAGGCTACTGCCATTGTCGTTAACTTGATTGGAGCGACTCAATACGACTTTCTAGTTAACCTAATGAAAAGCCATTGTTTCTCACTAATCATCGATGAGTCAACTGACATTTCAACAATCAAATCGCTGGTAATGGTCGTTCGAACATATTTGTACAAAAATGAAAAACTTATAGATGATGATTTCAAATACCACGTAATCGAATTGGTAGAAGCTTATGCAACAACGATTTACAATGCCATTGTTTTAAAGTTTCAAGAGGACAATATACCGTACAAAAACAACATGATTGGTTTCAGTTCCGACGGCAAGATGTGATGCTTGGAGGCGTACATTCCGCTTTGACGCTTTTCAGTAAAGAAATACAAAATCTGTTCGTGATGAAATGCATTTGCCTCTTAATGGCTCTCTGTGCTTCGTACGCCTGTAAAACACTTTAATATGAAGTGGAATGGCTGTGCAGGGAATGTTTTCAATCACTTTAGCAACAGCCCTCAAAGGACATCGAAATTCGCTGAAATGCAATCGTTACTGGATTTAAAACCTCTTAAAATGCTCAATCCAGCTGCGACAAGGTGGCTTTCACTTGAAAAAGTCTTAAAGAGAGTAAATGAACGGTTGGAAGCTTTAAGGCTCTATTTCAATTATCATGATCTTAAGTTAGATGCTAAACAGTTCGAAAAAGTTGTGAAAATAAATGCAGCATTAAATAACCCAATAACAACACTAACCTTAGCGTTCTTAGAATATATACTGCCAAAATTGAACAGATTAAATCTGCTTTTCCTATCGAAAGATACGAAAATATATGTGCTACTACACGATGCAGTATTGACACAACTAGCGGATATTACAAAAAACTTCATAAAGCCAGAAAAAATCCAATCTGGTAACGGATTTAGCATTCTATTGGAACCAACATCCTACTGCAGCCTGAACCAGCTTTATTTGGGAATCAAAGTGGAAGAAGTGATGGACCAACTTCGTTCCAAGAACGAACTTACCCAGGAAAGGAGATAAAAATCAGGATGATTGTATTGAATTAGTATGTTGCCGTAACTCAACAGATACGCAGCAGAATAAACATAGACAACGCCGTTTTAAAAAAATCCATCGATTTTTAATCCGCAGCATATGACTACATTTCGATCTATCCTCAACTAAAAAAACTTCCTGAAGACTGCGGGTTGAGTTTTTGGAACAAAATTTTGAAATCTAAAAGAGGGAATGATCAGTATGCTTTCCCCTATTTGAGAAAGGTCATTCCTGAACTGATGTGTTTACCACATTCATCTGCTGCAGCAGAACTTATTTTGTCTTCTTATATTATGAACAAAACGAAAATTAGAAATCGGCTCTGCACATCAACGATGATAGGAATACTATCGAGCAAAGACTTTCTAAAACTGAACAAATTGGATGATGGATACGGTTCGAGAAAGCCAAGCATAAATTCACCAACGGTATGTTTAAAATCGTTCATTGATAGCCTTGATAAGTAGTTGATACATATGTAGGTTTAATAACTTTTGTTTTTTTTACAGAAAATATGAACAAGATTTCCAAATGTATTAAAAAACACATGCATAAATGTATTGACTTTTACATTAATATGTAATGAAATTGTACAATCTTAAACATTTTCTTATTGAGTTTTAAGTAGAAAAAGACCTCTTTATGTTCACATATTTGAATCTGATGGCGGTTGGCTTCATGTTGCTACAGACTTTAATATTTTTCTCTCCTATCTCCTGAACACTCTTTACGTCTCAAAACGAGAAGTCATCTGTTGTCACTTGTCTTTGTCTTAGAAATTCATCAGCATATCTACTGGTAAGTCCTCGTTGGCAGGGTTTTGTTTCTCAAGATGTCCTCGAAAACAGTAGATGGAAAGATAAGTTTTGAACTTCGGTGTGTGATACTAGGAGGCATGGCCGTAGGAAAGAGGGCCTCCCATGTTCCTCTCTAAACTCAAAATTTTATATTCTTAATAACCTTTTTATGAACAACTAAAGTTAATCAAATGTAACAATCTCGACTCAGAACTAAGGCCAAAACCTCGGAATCTTATCCCAGGTCTACAGTTCTGTTATAGTTTTTCGAAACTTCTTTCACTTGTCGATAGATATTTAAAAGACTCGAAAATCGCTACCAAAAGTTATTCACAAAAAAAGTTGGTGAATGAAATTTGGATACAGTTCGTAGTCCCGAATATCAAATTTTCATTAAGGTTAGCATTTGCCTCACTAAGGTTGTCAGATTTCACGGATTTTGCCCGAATGTATGCACTTTATTTGCAAAATCATAGAAAAATTAAAACTGTATGATCACTTCATTATGTATTTTGCGTCCAAAAAAACTTTTCGAGCGAATTTTAGTAAAATAAACTGGCTGATGTATATCAATGAAAAAAAAACAATTTTTTTTGAGTTTTTTCTTCTTGATTTTGAAGAGTTCCTAAATTTGTCTGGATATTGCCCAGATTTGAGGTTGTAACCTATGAAATCGAATGCCCGGAATATGCAATATTTGTAGATAAAATAACCCGAATTTTCCCTGCCTGGATAGGTGTGGAAAATATCTGGTAAGCTTAGGATTGACTTATTTCCGATGTTTTGGTTTCATTTTTTTTTTTTTTCATTTCTTTACGAATGAATAATTGAAGATGCTAACCTCTTTGAAATTTCAAAGTTTGAAGACCGAAACAAATATAAATTCTTGCAAACATACAATTCAAAACATGCAAAGTTAGTCTTCAACAATGTTCTACAACGTTCGGAAGTCTTTCTTAGAAATTTATAAGTTAATAAAACTGTAATAAACCATTGGACGGGGAGATCATCCATCTTGAAAAGTAGGATAATCGACAAAGGAGATTTTCATTAGATGGGGGATGGTAAAGATAGAAATATAGGGCCAAATCTATTCGAGTTTCCTAAAAAAATGGTGAGTGAAAAAAACAGTTTTCCGTAATAGGAAGAATAAGCATTTGATGGAAATTATTTTGAATTTTTATGAACAAAAACCTCATAACTATAAATTTTTCAATAGTTTGAAAACGATAGACACAGTGAATAATCTCAATTAAAACTTTAAAAAAAATAACCAGCTTTCATTGCCAAACATGGGCCAAATCTCTCATAATGATGAATATTTAGCTTCCAACCATTCTGAAATTCGAGCGACTCATCTAAATCAACTAGGTAGTTACTGTGTATTTAAGCAAAGATATTCTATTCTATTCTATTTAAGATAGGGTGACTTCTTCATAATCCCCTACAAGTTTTAAAACACACTGAGGAGAGAAGTATAAAACATGAAGATTGATTGCAAAATATTCAAACAACATTAGTGGCTACTGATTATCACTTAACAAGGTTTCATGTTTCGGAGTAACATTGATCAGCATGGACTAAGCATATCCAATAACTTAAAAATTAATATTTTGGTACCATTTAGCCAAAAATGGATAAAGATATCGATTACATAAAAAAAAAAATTGGTCCTAAAATGCCGAAAGATGGAAACAATTTATTTAGTTTGAATAGATTTAAAACATTTTTATGCAAACAAAGAACTCTTATTCTGCATTCATTCTATCATACCACTCTTTGCAATAAAAAAGAATTCAAATAAAATTTTCGACTTTTTTAAATCTACTTTTCTTTTAGCGATAAAACAGACAGCTCAAATAGTGGGATGCCTTTTAAAAAATCAGAGACATCAAGAATAAACCACCTTATTTAACATAAACGTGCTGCATACATTCAGGGGTAAAAATTCAACGAGTTGAACTCATGAAAATTAGTGTTTGGATGGGTGAAATTTTGAAGTTAACAAACGCGTGATGCAAAACAATCATATTCCATCCAACCCTGCTGTTAAATGATAACCCGTTCGACGGTACTTCCATTACAAAATAATCAATAAGGTGCAAATTTTCATAAGTGATAATTAAGAAACAACATTTAACAATTTTTGTTGGCTTTAAATAAATACGCCACGAATAAACATTAAAAAATTTAACAACTGTGCTGATGACAAATGTGACGATGAGGGAAAAGTTTGAGATATTCATGACAGAAACAATGTTTTTTTGGATAGTTATAAATGTATTATAAATTTTCATGTTAAATTATAACTTGCAGATAAGACCATTTACTTTGAATGAATATTCTGAACAACACAAAACACCAGTTCTTTTATGAGAAAAACATGAGGTTCATATATGGTCCCAAACAGGGTAACGAACCCAAACTTTTGAAATAAAATCGTTATTTTGGTGTCCGAAAGAGATTTCAACATTAAAATTATTCCAATGTAGAGAAAACAGATGTCGGCTCATGTGTACATAGTTTTAAACTTTAAATACACATTTTTAAAATATTCGATAAACGCAGTATTCTGCTCTATAGGCATATAGCCTGCTTCTCCCCTTTATGGTTTCTCTGAAAAGAAAGACTTTGAACAACGCTATTGTTTCTTTTATTCCGTGGCAGTTTCGGCATCAGTACATTTGTTTATTGTGCTGAGTAAGAGGACATTTCCTAATGCTGATGCAGCAATTCGACACAAACGTACCTTACCTGCCTTTGAATAAGAACACTTCTACGAACGAACGACCGGCCAGGCGACAGGAACTGGTCAAACCGAAGTGAATCCCGAGCAGACTTTGATGCCTAAATTGATAGCAAACTGGGACCATAATAAGGTGTCAACAGCAAACTGATAGCATCCTTTGCTGTTAAATTTTGTACGAGAGCAAAATAAGGCATAATTAAGGTTTCAAATATTTTCATTTGACAGCACGCTGAGACCACATTTAGGTATCGACAGCAAACAGAAAGCAAAATTTGGTATAGAATTAAATTGATAGCAAAACTAGGCATAATGGAGCCCCGAGCAGACTTTGATACCTGATAGCAAACAGTAACCAAAATGAGCTATCAATGCCAAAATCTTAGCATTATTTGGTTTTGTTTTTTCCAAGATAACAGAACGAAGCATCATTAAGGTTTCGTTTATTAAGATGAAAATTGAGGTTGAAATTATAGCAAGTTTTGGTGTTACATTTTCTGATGAAAAATAAGATGAAATCTGGTGTTCAAAAAATTAAATTGAATTGAAAAAAAACAGCAAATATGTTCGTTACCGGAATAGTGCGCGTATTTTTTGAGTCTCAGAAAAGTGAGATTAAAATAATAACAAGATATGGTAGGCTGTTAAGCCTAGTCCACACTTGGCAACATGAACTGCGATTTTTGTTATGAGACGAACTTTGTTGTCTGTTGTTGTTGTTGGAAACCTGAGACGGTCTCAGTGTCTCCCCAAGAAAATGGGAGACGTTGAGACCGTCTCGAGACGAACCGTCTCCTAGTGTGGACTAGGCTTTAAACTTAAATCGAACGGAAAACGATCAGAAAATTCGTTCTATAACGGCATCGTGCCGTTATTTAGTGTTGATTTTTCAGTTAAACTTAACATACACAGACAAAATTTTTGACTATTAAGTGTCACTGAAACTGCAACCTTTAAAATAAATCAACCTATAATTAACAAAATGTGCAATTTTAAATTGTTTTCCTTGAAAGTTAACGAAGATTCGTTTACTATTACAGCAAATGTCCTGTAAAAAAGTTGTACACTGAAAATTAAATGTCACGTAATTTGTTTTTCGACCTGTAAAATTACGGTGAATGTTCTGCTCCTTTTTGTAACAGGACATTAGCGTAATTTTACAGGAAATAATTTTTGCTGTGTAGGCATCATTGCTATTATCATCTTTGATAACATATTAAATTTCAACATATATTTTTTCATCTTTTTAACATTCAACATACCGGGCGTCCACTATTTTATACATGAAAACTTGAAAAAAACTTTTTTTTTTATTTAATTATTTCAATAGTCACTAAGCTTAAAAAAGCTGCTAATTCATCAATAACACAAAAAAAAATAATCAATATCTTTCCAAAGAAAGCAAAATTTTCTTGCATTTCAATCAAGCACAGGAAAAACCATCACTCAATCTCGCTAAACTTTGATGCTAGATAAACCGTCGTCTAGTAATATTCAGCTCGGGATGTAATCAAAATGTACTTTTCACTCCATAAATGGTTTTTGAAAAATAAATTATCCGTTCAAAGTTTGACAAAAAAAAGGCTAGCTATAGTAAGAAAATTTAACAAATAAAGGTCGCAGTTCGCAGTTAAAGTGCGCAATCACTTTTATTGCGCTGCGCGTAATATTATCTGCATCCTATGTGCACATGCAAGAGTATTTTATACGATCTATACCCAAAATCGTTTTGATCCATCTTCATTTGCGCATCATGTAGGTACCATGTCTAGTTTGCGAAAACTACTGTTTGATTTGTCAGTGTGTAGAGCGTAGAAGAAAACAAAACAAAACAAAACAAATTTTGGTGCCGGCGAATATAATTGACGGACTCATTTCGAAAACGACGTGTAGGAACTTCCCGTGAACGAAAAAGAACCCGTTGGTCAACGCTGCCCGGAGAAGCGCCTTTTCACCAAGAGGAGTTGGAGAACTGAGGACGCCCTGCGAGAAATCGATCGCAACCGGAAGTATGCAGATGCCGATTGGTATGTATACTATAAGTTCCAGCTTCAGACTTCTAAAATTTCTTAGTATTTCCGGAATTCCAGAGTGTGGCCATGTTGCGTAACCTTTACCTGGTCAGGTTGTTTGAAAACACCTTCCTGTGCGACATCCAACTTGCGTTTCCATCCAGCCGGCAATTTAGTTTCAGTCGTCCTATCTAGTTTCCCAGGCCACCCTACCACTAGGTAAAAACACACTGCTGGGAAGAGTACGTGCCATCATTGATTTCAAGGTAAGTTGTTAGTGTTTAATTACATAGAATTTTTTCGAATTTATCATTTTATACTTTTTCCAAGGTTTGATAAAATTCCTATTATCTTTCTCAGCTGGAAAGGAAAATCTTCCTTCCTTCAAGAGAATGGCCGGGATTCGACCAGACTGAACTGAACGCAGATTTTTTAATGTGAATATTTTCATCTAGAGAATCTTTACTTCTGAAGCATTTTCTGTTGTTTCTAAATTTTCTCATGGCGCTCAGTTTGGTCAAGTCGAAGCCCGGCCAATATGAATTTAGCATTTTGCTTCCGATCAACGAGTATTTATTTATTTTATTTTTTTAGAATTCCGTCTCAAGGCATAACATTAAGAACATGAGTCCTAAAATTCACTCGGCCCATGGCAACCTTTTTTTCCGGGATTTTCATCCTTTAGGATGATTCATCCCTTCGCGGTTCCATGGCAACCGTTCTCCAGTTACTCCGAATTCAACATTCTTAGTTCTTGGCATAGCAAAATCAAGACAGTTATTTACAAAAATATAGAGCTCCAACGAAACACTGAAAAATATCTTTCTATAATTCGCTATGAACATTCTTTTTTTGATTATTTTATCAATAATGTTTTTTTAATTTTTCTAAATCTTATAATAGAATTAGATTTTTTCCAGTCAGCCAATAAACGCCTTAATATAGATAACGGAACTCGTAACTAAGATAACGATTGTTGTAATCTCATCTAAATTGTTTCTTTGTCTATTCGAGGCGCGCATGTATCCAGTTTCAAAAATATAATCACTTTTTTTCAATTTTTATTAAAAATGCAGCAACACAAAAAGTCACTCAGAGTAACTGTCTTGTGAAGACACAAGTGCCAAGAATGTTAAAATCCTGTTTATGAGCGATTGAAATACTTAAGTAAAACCTTGCGTCATACAATAATTAACGCGTGAGCTTTCATTGGTTGTATGAAACAAAATGTAAACAAACAGTTTAATTACAAAAAAATACAAAAACTAACATAAAGTAGTGCGCAACTTTTTTTTCATTTAGAATATTTGTAGTCTGGACAAAATATTGTATATGTGAGATACAAATTTTAAAGTTGTTTTGAAAACTGTTGCGGCCGTTTTCTGTGAATCCCTTAGATGTTTCATACGACGTAATGAAAGCTCACGCGAGAATTGATTAAGCTTTTCGGTTCTACTTTATGTATGTACAGTACATAGTACCCTTCGAGTAGCAACAATCGAAATGAGAATAACAAAGTTTGTTATATTCAAAACTACTTACTAGTTACATTATCTATATTCAGGCGTTTATTTTATTGGAACTGACAAAATTCCAAATTCTGTTCTAAGACTAAGTTCCTATAAATGTTTTGAGCGTTGCATAAGTGCAGGCGGTTTTTAAAGCATGAACACTTTTCTGATGTAGTCAGTGTTGGGCCAAATGATTGCACAAATGCAGGACAAATGTTTATACCAACCAAAGCATACTTATATATCAGAATAATAAACTTTCCTATCACGTCTTGACAGCCAAATTGCAACCATTTAGGTTGACTTAAAGTGGTACACAACCAAAATAAAAAATCTAAATTTTGAAAATTATGCCATATTTTGATTGTACCGAGAGCTTATATTATTTCATTCTCTGAAAGTTTTGAGAGCATTTTTATACTAAATTTTGCTATCATAGATAATTATTTGATGCCTTACATTGGCGTCATTGTGCTCTCCAAGCTCTCAGAAAATGAGGTGTAGATAGGGTCTCAGTTTTAGCAAAATTAGGTATCATTTTGCTAACCAAGTATGGAAATCTTTGCTCTCATTTTTGCTGTGTACCACCTTATGTCAAGCAAAATGAGAGCACATTTGGCTCTCAGGGCGTGATAGCAAAATTTGCTATAATTTTGCCATAAAAGTCTGCTCGGGATAGCATCCGTACAAAAATGAGACTGCATAGCACAGTTTAATTAAATTTATTATGTTTCTTAATTTCCTCACTTCCTGCAACCGGGGAATTTGTTTCACAATCCAATGAGAATGGGTTGAGCATCTTCTAATGCACCCTTTGGCACTCTGTATGTCACTCAGCTTCCGAAAATAGAGGTGAGTTGAGCAACAGGAAACTCTGATGGGAAACGAAACAATTTTGCATCTCCGACGAATTCGCCAGCCACTTCCTCGACTTTGATTGGTCTTCCTACAATTTGAAAAAGCTACAAACAGAGAGTCGGATAGAATCTGATTGTGTTTCGTTTATGTTGGACTATTTGAATAGCACACGAAGGCAACTTTTAGGAAGGTAAGTACCTTCTTTGTCCGCTTTTTGCCTGAGTGGATTCAATCATTTCACTATCCCGATGAACTATGTCTTGTGGAATTAAATTGAAATGCTTCCTTCCCCATCTAGGCAGAAGAAACGATAGCTGCAATCAATCTAAGCTACCACCGAGCTTAAGAAATGGCATTTAGATGATAGTAACAATCTGAAGATAATCAAATGATCGTCTGGATATTCTCATCACTCGTTACACGTTTTTAGAATTCCAAACATCATAAATCATTTGGAGCTATTTTCGACCTAAAAGTACTATTTTACCAATCTTATAAAAGCTTCGCTGATAGCTTTTATTCTCATATAAGTTTGAATACCATTATTCCGGAGTATGAAATAGCTGAATCATCACTGAATACAGAGTTGCAAGTTTTCAGATAATCATTTTATATTGATACTCACCGTGATGAGTATCAATCAAGCAGCACAATGAATTTCGTTGTGATGCTCCAAGCTTTCGATGTCAAACGAAATTCACTGAACATCACATCTAGAAAAAAATCAGAAATCCAGAATCCCATTAGAGAAATCTTCAGCTATATTCCCCACTTTTTCCCCTACTATTTTTTGACGACAGTTAAATTTGTAACGAATCCATGGAATATTTGAATGTATCATAGATTGTGATTAGCTTTTCACACTAGCGACACGCCAAGTTGAACGACTCCAAACGCTTCGATATAAAAAAAAATTCAAAAGCGATGATTGGAGTTTATGGAAACTTTTTAATAACGAAAGTGTTAAAGCTCGTGATACCTATGTTTCAAAAAGTGTCTATGTACACTAGACTGGCCCACATTAAAAAAATCCTTATATTCCACGCGGCACCCCCTAAATTTGTACATTTAGGTGAAAAAATGACTTTCTGAAAGTTTCAGGTCATTTGGAAGAAGCACGAGCTGGCGCAAAGGACTTGAAATTTGTATGAAGATTTTCAGCAAAATGTATGGAAAATCGTCATACTTTCACTCTTGGTGTTCTAAAATATGTTACCAATATGCTAGAAGCTCAGATATATCGCAAACGGAATATGGGCTAATAAGGCTATGATCATTTAGTATCCGGGCACTTCACTTCGGTGATAGCTACGTTAATAGAGCTTGGACATGCAAAACTTTAGTACCGTTGTGTTGGTTATGAAAAGGACTATCTTGCCTATTTTTGATAGATTTTTAAGTTAACATGTGTTTGAGATATTTACGATGCAAAAAGACATGGTAAAAATAATTTTGCACAAATTTGCTCCTTTTACGCATTTTGCGCCATGAAAATTCTTCATTGTTGACTTGAAAGCTCATGAACTGTTGATTTTTTCAAATTTTTTTTCGGACCAAATGGTTAAGAAGTATAAGGAGTCACTCTAGGATCCACACGAAGTTCAAACCAACCATCGGAGTGCAACTCTTGATCTTAAATATGGTAAAAAGTCTATGGTTATTGGGGATAACTGAATGCAGACTCCTTAAATAATGCAAAACATCCATTTCCGGCAGGCAAAAAGTGTTGCCTGACTAGTAGACATCATGTAAATAACTAATAGTGATCAGTTCCAAAGATCGCAATCTGAGCATCCGGTTTTTACGCAATATGACAGATGTGTTCCGATGGACAAAAAAAAATTATGTTAAAACCGGATTTAAGAGATCAAATTCTTCGAGATGCCTACTCATGAAAAGGTTCCAAGCAGATTCCAATTGCTTTTTCTAAGTGAGTTTGTGTTAAATATCATGATTTTGCAAAGGTTTTGCTTCTGTGGTAAAAAAAGTGACTGAAAAAAGTGTGCAAAGATAAAAAGAGATTTTATGAAAAAGTAAGAAAATTTCTTGAAATCATTGATAATTTTTTTTATATATTTTTACATTAAATGTCATATTAACACCTTCATTTCCTCCATAAACAGTTTTTCGATCAAATGAATAGATTTTAAAATATACACGTTTGTAACTGCCCGGATACTAGATGATCATAGCCTTAATCGCACTAACTTGATCGCATCGTCACACAATAAGAATAACAAATAAAAAGTTTGTGACTCTTTCAACTTTTTGCAGATATTTGTTATAAAATAAGCTTTGCCTAGGACACAAACTTTCTATCTGTTATTCTCATTGTGTGACAATGCGATCAAGTTAGTACTAATAATCCACCTATACACCGTTCACGATTTATCGATGAAACGCGAAAAAAATCACACATTCAATTGCAAATAACTCATCACAGTCAACTCGTATCGCGTCATAATCTTCTACAAACTTGTTTGTGATTGTTTGAACTACAATTCCTGAAATTCTGAGCTTCCTAGCATATTGGACACATACTTCAGGACACAAAGAGTGAAAGTATGTCGATTTTTCATACATTTTGCTGAAAATCTCCATACTAATTTCAAGTCCTTTGCGCCAGCTCGTACTTCTTCCAAATGACCTGAAACTTTCAGAAAGTCATTTTTTCACTTAAATGCACCAATCTAGAGGGTGCCGCGTTGAAAAAAATGTTGTAAAAATCATCCCATACAAATTTGGGCCAGTCTAATGTACACAACACACTACCTTATAAATGTTGAGAACAACACTTTAGTTTTATAATATCATTTGCAAATACGGCGCTTTGGTACTAAACAATTTATAACATAATGTCATAATGATCATGTATTCAAAAAAATATGCATCTATACATTCAGAATTAAAACCTACTTTTTATATCAACTAAATGAAAAATTTAATGATTGAAGCCGTGATGTCCGAGATAAACTGTCCTTTGTTTCAATTTTTTTTTAATTCTCTTTTCAAAAGAATTTTTTTTAACGTCCTTGGTCCTTGACATTCCTTCTCTGTTCCAAACTACTCATTGGTGGTGCATTTTTCTGCAGAAGTTTTGACAGTAATAGTCACTGTAAAACTGTAAAAGATTCGGAACAACCGTAGAGAAAACCAATTTTTGAAACCAACCTTAACATTCCCGATTTCACAAAAACCACTTCAAAATGATGTACTAGGCTGTGAATGATCAATAAACAGTCTAAACTAGCCATTTTACTAAAATTGAACAGTGTTTTTTCCAAGGGTTTCACGAGTTTCTTTTAAAAGGGTATTTTTAAACGTTCTCAAAAATCTTTTAAAAAAACCAGTTATGATAATTAAAAAACAATTCATTTCTGATGCATGTGTCTTAAAGCTCATAAGATAATAATAAAAAAATTTGAAGTAAGGCCGCTTAACAAGAGAAGCGATTTTTCAATTACTCCAAATGGTAGTAAAAAATATTTGATCAGTCTTAATATTCAATGGCACATCATATGCTTTTTTCTATTTTGAATTCTATAAATCTTCTGGAAACGCTCTTAATAGAATAAGTAAGTATCAGTCTGAATAGCATACAATTCAACATTACAATATAATCCTGTTTATTTTAAGAATTCCAGATTTAATTCAGATCTATGATGATTGTTCAGGATC